>NC_047506.1:36138450-36438450 GCF_902827115.2 Pseudochaenichthys georgianus
GTCAGGACACACTCGTGCTGTTTGATGGACCCGGCCTCCAGTCTTTATTCACACGGTGCACCTCAAAGGAAAAAAAGCTCAACAAAGGCAGAATTAAGAATATACACATCTCTAACTGATGAAATCATTTATGTTTGAAAAGAACAAAATCTGGTAAACAAAATAAATTAAGGCATGCAAAAGGTATAAGGTCAAATCTTAACATTTGGATACTTTTTTTTTTAAGCCAAACATCCTATATTGTTAGAAGATCTTCCTGTTTGGAAGAAACCACTCACTCCTATTCCATCCTTAGAACAAAGGTAGCTGCCAAAATAAAATTCAAACCCACTGGAATATCACTGTTATATGCCGAGCATTTAAAAGCCCATATTTACATATTTGTGTTCTGTGTTCGAGCTTCTAGAGGCCGATATTTACATACACGTTCATGCGGATTCAGCAGCAGTGCAGCAAAACAAACAGCGAAGAGTGAGACAGGCAGGAGTGCTTCTTCGAGCATCCTGAATTAGAGAAATAAATACCACGTATCAAATAAAAAAATGTACATCACAAACATTAATGTCGACCTCGATCAGATCCCTCCTTTAAAAAAGGAAAACTGAGGCCGAAACAAAACGATATGTAGAAAAAGTAAAGATAGTAGAAAGTGAGACGTAACTTGTCTGTTGGCTTGTAAGGTGACGGGGATCATGAGAAGTGAAGCAGTGCGGAGCAGAGGGAGCTGTGGGTCTGCCACAGTAAGGCTGTGCACTCAACACCGAGCTGAGATGCTGCTGCTCCCTCCAACGTACCAACTCATGTCCACTCCAGGAGAGAAGCCGGCACGGACACAGAGAAGACATGCAGCGACTCACCCATCACACACACGGACACAGGCACACACACACTTACAACACTGGCACAAACAATCAACAGTTCACTTTGAGAGACTTGCCACTGCCTCTTCGTTTTCTGCTCTTTTTTGTCGATTTGGATTTTCATTTTTTTCCCCTCACTAAGTTTTCTTGGCAGCATTACATGGTGCGCCTCTTCAACCCTCCCGGGTCCGAGCCCCCGCCTCTCCTTCGCTGCTGAGCAGGAGGCCAGGCTGGAGGGGAGCTGGGGTGTGGTGGGGGGGGAACTGGGGGTTGGTTGGGGCAGATCAGTAGTCTGAGATGGGGGCGAGCTCGGGATCCAGGTCCACTGTGATGTTCTTGTAGAGGCTGCTGAGGGAGAAGTGGGGGCTGTAGTGGAGGTTGTTGAGGCCGTCGAGGTGTTGCCGCTCTTGGAATACCTAAGCAGTTTATACCTACAGACAGACAGACAGACAGATCTCAATATGCATCCTGTCATGCATCTCCTGCTTCTGCAGACTATAGGTGCAACACACAAGGTGTACATGAACAACTAAACCATGCCATGTAGCCTTCGGACTGACACTATGTACCCTTTGGTGTTTCCTACCATTAGCTACAGTTGGCCAAGTAGCTGCAGCTTTCATACAGAGGTAAACATTTGGAATATCTCAATTGTATTGTATATTCTAACAGAATGGGAAAATATTCTGTTCTCTCTTTTTCTTAGATTTTCAGGAAATTAATAAATCAAATTCCATGTTTTTCCATGATGTGGCTTTTTCTTTCAATATGTATGTCTCCATTACTAAAAAGTTATTTTTCTTAAAAAAAGCTGTTATTGCAATTTTTAGTCAACTCAAAATGGACAGAACAGTGCACTGGTTGGGAACTAGTTTATTCTGTGGATGAATACACATTTCAGGGCTCGACATTATAAATGGCCCGCTGGCCCGGAAGCACTATTTAGACACCCCGGGCCAGCATAATGTACTTTCCACTTGCCCGCTCGGGCCACTAAAAATATTGCTTTAAAAAAAAAAAAAAGGTCCTGTGGTATTGCTATTTTGACGTTTATTAATGCTACAACATAGCGTTTCGTGAGGCGGCTGTGGTTGTTGGGTGAAAAGCAAACAGCTGTTTGCTGCAGAGCGAGCTCACTACAGACTTTCTCGCCACCTAACTATTCTCCAAAATGTTTTTAATACCAGCGGTAACCGGCGAAGCGCCGGGTAAAAAACAATCTTCAAATAAAAGAATGTCACCAGAAGAGTTAAAGGAGAGTGACAGGGAGCATGAGAAGAAGAGGGAGAGAACGTTTCAGCCACACTGGCTTGATCGATGGAGTTGGCTTTGATATGATGCCAATATAAACAAGATCTTTTGTCGGCTCCGTACATCAATGCCGACCTATGCTGACAAGTGAAGAGTAGAACATATAGAGGTATTGGCTTTAGGGAAGTGTCCCAGCAGTTTAGGATAATGAAGGTTCTAATCTATTACATAGCCATTACATTTCTAACTCCTAATGAGGAAGGCAGAAAGTGCATTATACAAATAATAATATACTCATAATAATAATAATAATAATAATAATAGTAGCAGACATTTTTTTCCTAATATAATTATTTTAATAAACCAAATATGAACAATTGAGGAAAATGAGGAAGAACTGATGATTCAAATGTTGCAGTACAAGTAGTATGTAGTTCATAAATTACTATGGCAACAAATGTGTTAATTTCCTTCATTATTAGTCGGTTTTGGATGAATGCTCTTGAGCCAGTGGTTACAATGTGGGGCCAGTGATGATACAATTACACTGGCCCTCCCTTAATGTCTACCCTGCATTAGGTGCCACTATTGTGGCTGCAGGACTGACCTTCAATCCCACAAATATAAAGTTGTGTGTGTGTGTGGTGTGTGTGGTGTGTGTGTGTGTGTGTGTGTGTGTGTGTGTGTGTGTGTGTGTGTTCATGTTGATGAAGGAACATGTCAGACCGAGCAACAGGGACGCTTACTAATGACTGATACCCTGTATGCCAGGGCAGGTCTGCCTTCACTAACTGTACGGAGGCTCAGTCATTGGTACATGTTCATCTATAAAGCCATGTTGGGTAAACTACCAACTTATATCTGCTCTCTGATCTCACAGAGAGTGGCACGTAGCTATTGCCTGAGGTCCCAGGATGTGTTTTTATTACATGTGCCAAGTGCTAGGACTGTTTTAGGTACTAAAGCTTTTATGTGCGCTGCTCCTCTAGCTTGGAACACTCTGCAATTTCTTTTTAAACTGAGCATTTTGGTTCCCTTGCATCATTTTAAAGCTTGGATAGATTAAATGTTATTTGATACCTGTCATTGTGAATAGGTTGTAATTTGCACCCCTGTAATCATGTTGTATGATGTCCTTTTTGTTTTCTGTTGTTTTTATGTGTAACCAACGTGCTGCAGGTCTCCCTTGAAAAAGAGATCGTTGATCTCGATGGGATTTTACCTGGTTAAATAAAGGCTACAAACAAACAAATATCAAGCTTTTAAATGATTTCATGCCAATAAGAAAAAGGAAAAAAAGGAATATCACAAGCCTAATTTTAGGTAGGCTTACAGTGCTGAACTATACAAAGCTAATTTGCTTTAAACTAAGTTTCCATTAATTCATTTAAAGTCAATTTGAGACTGAGACATAAATCTGTCTTACCTCCCGAGAAACTGCACCTCTCCTCTGTGGTGGTGATGAATGGACTTGTACTTGCCGATCTCTCCCTCTGGCCGAGTCACATTCAGTCCAGCATAGTGAACCCTGAGGAGAAACAACGCTGAATTACTGTACAGCATGACTCGGCAATAGGCGGCCCGCCAGCGATAATATTTGGCCCGGAAAATTATTTTGAGAATAAAAATCAAATATTGGAGATTTTTTTTTTTTTACAATATCGGACCGACAGTCGCACATATTGGCTATAATGTCCGAATAGAGAATCTACCTACACCTGAAGAATGCTTATTGTACTTTTATCCATGTTGGGAATGAATGACACACAGCACAGGCACAATCTGGCAGCGGGGTGCACTGACGCTGGTAGTGGATCAATACATAGGTGCACAGCGCGTGGTGCTGAAATAGCCAACATGCCAAACATGTGGTTTGAAAAAAATAACACCAGCTCACTAAATCATTCAAACGTAATGTTTACTTATATGTGAACAGTAACCAAGTGCAGTCAAAACATTGACAACAAAATCGGAGAAGCCGCCTGATCATGGAGGGCGAGGGGTGGTGGTGCATATGCCGCCACCCCAGTTGACAGCTTTGTTTTGGAAGAAAAATTGTGGCTCATCGGACATTTATGAGAGAAAGTCCCTAATGTCCGAGAGCAAGTGAAAGCAGCACAAGACGCGAGCCCTATGCGCGAGCCTTGTAACCCCTCCCCCGGCCCTGGCGCGAGCATGGAAATGTGATTGTCATTTGAACGGGACGGCGCAAAACGAGAAGCATTCGGTCTACAATGACAGAGAAGAGACCGTCAAGTTTGGCTGTACTCAGCATTGATTCAAAACGCACTAAAGGATCTTAATAAGCTTGTGAGCAGTGGCGGACTGGCCATCTGTAGAATCTGGAGAATCACAGAACGGCACCGCAGCGAGGCTCCCCGCCATCTAGTGGCTCAGAAAAAAATTGGCCCAAAGCCAAACTTATTTTCCGACCCCTGCTGTACAGCAATAAATCAACATTTATTTATTTGCTATATTTCAATATAGTGATATATAAAAATGTGAAACCAATGTATTGGTCTGTCTGTTGAAACTGACCATGGAGCTCATAATGTTCTTTCTTTTCTGACGGACAAAGAAAATGGCAGTAATATCATTGTTTAGAGCCTCCGGGCCGCATACGGTCCATTTGGCGAGACCATTTGGTACGGCCCTCGAGGTAATTTATAAACACACGCAAAAAATAAAAAAATTAAAGAAATCTAGAGCGCAAAATAATTAAACAAGCGAGTGCCTGTTTTTCCTGGCCACGGTCAGGGTTCTTGAACACAACACGAGCCTAACGTGTCATCACGTGGTATATGTCTCGTCTGACAGGGGTGGAGTTCTGACGGAGAGCACCAGAACGCCACTCCTGCACTTCAGAAATTGCAGTAGGCTACCCATAAGGAGCCGTACACATGCTGCAGTTGTGCCTGAAATTAGATCTGTGGTTAACACAATGTTAAGAGATTTTCAAGTTTGGTTCTAAGATATAAAATATGTCATTAAAGACCCTGATGGTGAATGTCGGAAGTTTCATGAAACAAGTGATTATATGAGACTACTAAACGTGTACTCCTTACACATCAAACTGACACCAAAGAACACGTCCCGACGGAACGTCGCCTCACGTCTCCTGCGTTTTGGCCATGTGTCGCACAGGAACACACCGCAAAGACTTCAGCCGACGGCCAAGTTGCACGTACGAACTGCTCATGCGTGAGTGGCAATAACTCTCCTTACCAGCAGGCGGCGGTAGTGTGTATTCGTCATTCAAAAGAAGCAACAACCGGAAGACCAACCGCGTGATACACCGAGAGAAGAAGAACAGACTGCGTGATTTAAACAAACAACAAATAGCGTGTGCGTTCCATTTTCACTCTACAGCGAGAAGCTCACGGGGCTTTCCCGAACCTGTGTCGAGAGCTGGAGTTAAATGAAATCTCAGATTTGCCTTCTTAATAGTTTGTTTGGGTCCCTCACTTTCGTTTCGCTTCTCATGCACGGATTCGCTAGCTAAACAGCCAATCAGAGTGATTTCTTTGGCCAACGGCCTTCCGATTCAACATGTCGAATTGGCGGCGGAAGGTGTTGGCACAGCAGAAAAGACACGACTGTGCAGTACACACCAATCTGAGTAGGGCGACACGACGCTCATCGACGGCCTGACATCTATCGACGCCGAAAATTGGCTTGGTGTGTAAGGACCTTTCGAGCTATTCTAAGGTTAATGGTCTTGTCCTTTCGTGCAGTGAAGAAATGACGTTTCTCCATTTGCTAGCAGGTGTGTTTAATGTTTATGTGTATGTTTATGTTTATCTTTTTTGTTACGTCTTAGCACCTCCTCTTCTATTCTTGGTGTGAACATGTGAATATAAGACCCTCTGCAGACCTCCTGACTTTTGTACTCCGCTGCAGACTGCTTGACAATCTGTAACGATTTACCTTCTTGCAAGAATAAACTCCTTAAAAGACTGTTTACTTCAAGAATCTTCATTTCAGTATAATGGAAATGTTTCCTCACCATATTATTATTATTTGTTAGTTTGTCTCAACGAACAGGATCCTTTGAAAGACCGTCAGGAACCAAAGGAAGACGGGGACTGATCACCCGGAGGGTCTCCCTTCGGCCTCTACCTCGAGAAAACGGTCCTCGAGAAGAGAGGACCGTTCTGCCGAGGTTCTCGACCGTCTTCACTAGGTAGACACTTCACTCACAGGCTGGTTTGATGGCATGTTTGGTAAATGAAAAGCGGTGATTATAGCTAGTCTCACCTATCTAATCACTGTCATAGGCCTTTTGGCTCTGTGTGGATGTTGCATTATTCCCTGTGTTAGAGGACTTGTTAGGAAAGCTATTGACTAATCAGTATCAAACACTATGTTAGCCTATCAACCTCTGAAGACTGAAGCTGACATTTTGAAGTCTCCCTACACCCTTCTCCTCATCCTCTGACTCCAGATCTGACTCTGATGATGAAACATTTGCATAAATACCTTTTGTTTGGTTTTATTTTATTATTTTGTTTTATTACATTTAGATTAGCTTGCCCATATATCCCAGTGACTGCATATGTATTTTTTCTTCTATCATACACTGTGATGTTTTACATTAGGCGCTTTCACACCGGAGTACTTTTCCATTTTAGTTCCGATAGTTCCTGGGATTTTGCGTTCGCACCAAAAAGAGAACTTAGTTCATGAGGTACTTTCCTGGGGAGAAAAAAGTTCCAATTTCTGATTGGCTGGACGAATTGCAAACCACGCCTCGTAAAACTCTGAACAGTTTTGTGAAGCCGCCATTGTATTTGCTGGCATTAGCATTATTAGCATTAGCCCAGCGCACCAACGGAGAGAGACTAACTTATGGCAACACAAAAAAAAACATGGGAGCGGTGGAGATGAGGAGGTGTCGGCGTTCTGGCGATTTACTCGGAAGGCTTCAGTAGAAGCTAGTCCCCAACTCCGGGGACTTCCGGCCGGGGACTTCGGGGTAGCAGTATACGCCGTGAAGTTGTTTGCGGCCTGCCAGTAAACCCAAAGCAGAAGAAGAAGTAGTGACGTCAGTGGCTTCATTTGCGTAATCTTCCCTCAGGGACTTATTCCGGTGTGAACGCGATCTGCTCTTTAGTTCCATGGGGGAACTAAGTGCTGGGAACTAAGTAGGGCAAAGTACTTGGTGTGAAAGCGGCTATTGAATCCTTTTGAAATTGTAATGCTGATGAAGGTAGAAACTTGTATGATAAAATGTATATAACTTCTATATTTGTGATCAATATGTAATATGATCAGAAGTGTGGAGTGTAATGGAAAATGGTATCATGTTGAGGGAGCAAGTCATTTCTAACAATGATTGACAGGTAGCAGTAAAATGTCCTAACCTAAATGAGTCGTTAATAATGTTAGAGCTATTCTAAGGTTAATGGTCTTGTCCTTTTATGGAGTGTAGACACGATAGGCGCTTTCACACTTGAGTACTTTTCCCCGTACTTTTCCCTTTTAGTTCCGATAGTTCCTGGGATTTTGCGTTCACACCAAAAAGAGAACTTAGTTCATGAGAACTTTCCCCCCCTTTGCTGTCCCTGCTAGAGAGCAGGTACTTTCCTGGAGAGAAAAAAGTACTAAGTGTCAAAGAATATTTTAATCCGATCTGTGTATTTAGAGATTCTCAGTCTTTCTTTCATGTTCCTGTGTAACTTCTCAGGAAGACACGGGTCAAAAGGTCTTTTGCCTTTCCTGTGGGTGAGGGGTTTTGGGGCACATGAGGAGTTGCAAAACAGAGGTGCTTTTGTTCCAAATGTCTGGTACTAATTAGAGAAAAGGCGGGCTCTTAGTTCCCTCCTTTTCTGCTGTATAGATGTGTTCCTGTCCCTTTGTCTTCAGAGCTTGCTTGGGATCTCATAATGAAAGTTGTGAATATACCTTGTGAACTCTCCGGCCGTATTCTCTCTCAATAAATAACAGTGTTTGACTAAAGACATCCCAGCTTCCATCCTTTCCTGAACATTGGTTCTGCATTGCTACACAGAAGTTTTCTTCACAAATTGGCGTTGTCGACAGGATACCAAAAGATCTTCAGAACTGGTAAATGTAATTTCAAATCTATATTTGGACATTGCCTTACCAGAATCCGTGATTACATGTTGATAGAAATCATCACATAATGAAATAAGATCCCACGGTTTGATGATTGATAGGTGTGTGGGCTGTCTTCCATTTTGACACCCAGAACAATGGGGGCTATCCACCCGTATGCACAATGTAAAGTAATTCACACAGCCTCTTCCCTCTGTGAGGAGCATCAGGTTCAGCTTCATTTAAATATGTCGTGTAGTAATAAATGTATTTATTTTTCATCTCAAGAGAGAATGTGTATTTTATGTTAGTATTTAAAAAAAAAAAAAATCTCCTGGGGGAGAATGCCCCCAGACCCCCCTAAAGGGGTTGGGTTTTCAGCATGTCAACTCTTTTACCTGTGGGGAAATTGCAGGATTGGCTCCAGGTCGCCGTTTTTATTTACTACAAGACAAATGTGCCTTTTTATTTCATACAGTTCAATTTGGATTGAGACAGGGGAATAATCTAAACCTCAAGCGTGGCGTTTCACCGTCAAGGGGGTGATATAGCGTGTATGTAATTACATTTCAAATACTGATTTGAGCCCCACCACTGTATGGGTTAGCCCTACCATAGATTACCCAACACAAATACTCGGGAGCCGATAAGTCAATGAATTGCTTATCGCGACAGGCACACAATAAAACAGTGGAAACAAACATGTGTTTGACTTTCATTAGTGAAGGAAACTGTGTGCCCTTTATAGTCTGTGTCCAATATTGTGTATTTGTATATATATTATATATATATCCTAAATATATGCTAAGGTCCCACTACTGACACGATAGCAGTCATTTCGTGCGCATGTGTGTAATTAAACCCATGATATCGAAATCTCACTCCAGCCAGGTACCCAAAGTTGGCAACCCTGCCCATACCCCAATAATATTTTATTGCAGATCTACATGAATCACACAAATGACCTATTTTTGATTCGAAAGGTGACAAGTTTGCATCCCTGCTTGATATCCTTTTCATTACAGAGCTGGGAAAATGGTGTATTGATTAGATTCTGATCCGTGCAAGTCCTATTTTAACTGACTTTAGTTCTAATGTTAATGATAATTTGATTTCAACCCATAAGTAATTATTTAAATGAACTCAACATTTCACATGATGGATTAGTGTTCCACATTTTTCCCACTAATTTGTTTTATTATTAGGCCAATGGTAAAGAGAGACATTGATGACCCTGTGTCCCTTTTGTTGGTACGTGGTTCCATTTTGTCTATGGCCTTGGACGGCTTCACTAAAAGTCACCCAGCTCTGCCCTGCTACAGTCCGGCTGAGTGCAGTCACAGAGATGCTATGGCTGCTCTACATGACATTAATGGTCTGGTCCGAGAATGGACACCATTTCCTGCTCCCAGAGAGAATGACATTCCTCAAACTGAACTTTACAAGCCGTTGATACTGTCTCACATGGGTCTGCTTCCCCCCCCACCGAGCCATGAACTGAAAGCTTGACGTCTGCTCTGAACACTTGGAACTGTCACACCAGCACCTACCCCTGGGTCAGTCAGATGAGACTAACGGCTTCACTTAGGGCATATGGGTCAGAAATCTGACTCTCGTTACCACGGAGTGGGTTGTTTGTTTTTTTAAGGCTATTCTTACTGCTATGCAGAGTGAAAAGCCCCTACTATTTTTGGTATAGGCCTAATGTCAGGGGCCTCTTACTGTCTACTTCTGCATATATTCACATTATATGGACCATGTTTCCACCTGGTGAAACTAGAGGCGGCACGGAACTCAGGCTACAATACAACCATTCTGTTCTGCTCTAACGATTCAATTTATAGATTCTACATCAAAACAGTTCGTTTTTATTGTTTCCAATGATAACGTCACCTTAAGTGGAGGAATGCAAACCTGTTTTCAAATGTAAGGTTTTGAATGTGTTTGACATTTCTCAGTAATGACACCCTCAGACGCCCACTATCATTCATGCTATGCCTTCAGTGGTAACTCAGATGTTAAAGGGGTTGAAGCTTTTCCTCCCAAATCGGCTATGCTTTGTGTTTTCAACAACGGTGTGCATTTCCTGCATAATATATGTTTCTCACAATTGTTTTTTGTTAGCTGCGCACAGGTGATACTGAGTCTTCTCGAGTGATGGATTATGACCTCTACCATGCTTACATGGACTCGTATGTTTTATTTCATATCTAACAGAAGTGAGAGAATAGAGGGATAGGAAAGAGAGAAGACATATTTGCAAGTTGCATACTGATACTGAGTTTTCTCGATTAATAGCTTATAGACAATACCATGTTTAAATAGACTCCTACGTTGTTATTACATTATGTGACATATGTAAGAAAAGGGAGGGGAGAGTCAATTATATTGAGTAATTGATTTCATATTGAAACATTCATTTCTCAAACCTATGTTTTATGGAAGAGGAAATGTACTCCTGATAAACTAATCTTTTATCAAACGGTAAATGGTGAATTAATTTAACATTTAGAATCATTGAGAAAGGGTTATATCCACAGGGACTAGCTCACATTTAACTTAAAATAACAGTTCTCTGCTTTGGACTGATGAGTATATGATTCTTGCATGTGAAATGACTAACACAAACCTTACATTTATGCATGTGCATGTGTCAGGAAGGCTCCCAAATAATTCTGAGGGGCCTATCCTATTTTTGTAATTGAATGATAATGTGCTAATCCATTACCTTGAGTTGTCTGCACTCAGGAAAACATCTCTATGAAGTGTTAACCCAATAACTAGGACAGCTCTGAAGGCCAAGGGTCAGAGAGAGAGGATCACACTCTCCGGCTGCAGAGGGCACCCCCAGCCACGGGCAAGGAGGCACAAGGTCGTTCAAGATGAGAGGATTCTAATCTTCAACTTTCTGATGGGATGGGATGCTTCTTCATCGATGGCTTCAGAGGCTCCATGTTTCTTGGAGGGGCAGATTTCTTCCTAACATCTCCCATCACGGGGCGGGGCATCTGGATGGGCCATTTGGAATAGGCTCTGCTCTCAAGCAGATCGCAGAAGGAATGCAGGCAGATGAGCCTCCGTTTCACTGGGAGATCATAAAGTGCTCACTGAATGAGCCACTAAAGCAGAGCAATTGGGGGAGTGAAATATGGCGCTCTGATGAAGAAGAGTTTTGAGCCAATCAGCACCTCAGTGCTAATCTACAGTATCAGGATGCCTTTACACACCAGACACTCTGTGTCATAAAGAGAGGAGGAGAATGAGTCAGGAGGACATGTTTTTCCAGCTCTTGTACAAAGATACAATTTAAATTGAATGACCAGATGTTTACAGATGTACAATTAATGATAGTTCTTATATTTCCGACATGTGTTAAATAGTGGTGATAAATATATTTTGTCAGATCAGATTACACTTTCACACTACACAAAATAAATTAATTGATATTTTCAGATTATAAGGTATTGAACAATAAGGTACTTCTAATATTATAACAGATAATGTTAATATCCTTAATTGTCCAGCCATCAGGTTTAACAACACTACTCTTCAATGTATTATCCATGCACAGAAAGACCTACAATGATGTTTCAAGTTTTAAATATTTAAACCTTCCTTTCCAGGTTTTACAAAAGTCTTTGAATATTTGTCTAACTTTTCCTTTTCAGATTTTGAACAAATGTATTTGAATAAAATGTATGTACTACTAAGTGCCTTACTCTTGAATAAGCGTACTGAAGTAAACGTTAAAGTAATGTTAAAGATAATGTTAAAGATTGAGGACACTGCAACTTTACAGATTACAGATTGATCGATTCATCACTGTGAATTTATACCTTAACTGGGAATTTTAGCTGGATCTCTCATGATTCTGATTTTATACCTCAATTGGATTTCTTATAATCCTAATTGTGTTTTAATAAGTAATTGCCTTGAAGTAAATCTTTGAGATGTAAGCTGATTTTGAATTTGTGTTTGATGAATGAGATTAACTGAGTGATAAATGCTAAAAGATCTTATTTTTTAAACATATATTTTACTATTATATTTTTGTATTTCATGTGTGTTATTATTGTGCCTTTTGACAAAAGAAGTCAAACACTGAAGAGAGATGATTTTTCTATTATGATTGACTGTGTTCATTCATGGTGATTGAAATGTTTTCAATCTTGTTTTACTTTTTGATGTAATTGATGTATGTGAGCCCACACAACTCTGAAGACGTTTATTGATTTAAGTAGTGACTGAAATATTCTTAGACTAATGTTAATTGGTTATCAATAAATTGATAAAAAGAAAGGAACTGTCAGAGAATATTTTAATCCGATCTGTGTATTTAGAGATTCTCAGTCTTTCTTTTATGTTCCTGTGTAACTTCTCAGGAAGACACGGGTCAAAAGGTCTTTTGCCTTTCCTGTGGGTGAGGGGTTTTGGGGCACATGAGGAGTTGCAAAACAGAGGTGCTTTTGTTCCAAATGTCTGGTACTAATTAGAGAAAAGGCGGGCTCTTAGTTCCCTCCTGTTCTGCTGTATAGATGTGTTCCTGTCCCTTTGTCTTCAGAGCTTGCTTGGGATCTCATAATGAAAGTTGTGAATATACCTTGTGAACTCTCCGGCCGTATTCTCTCTCAATAAATAACAGTGTTTGACTAAAGACTTCCCAGCTTCCATCCTTTCCTGAACATTGGTTCTGCATTGCTGCACAGAAGTTTTCTTCACACTAAGTGCTGGGAACTAAGTACGGCAAAGTACTTGGTGTGGATAAACTACCATCTTATATCTGCTCCCTGATCTCTCTGCGAATTGAAAGTACTTATTGCCTGAGATCGCATGCTGTGGTTTTATTAAATGAGCCAAGTGCTAGGACTGTCTTAGGGAAGAAAGCTTTTAGATGTGCAGCTCCACTAACATGGAACAGTCTGCAAAAAGAATGGAAAATTACCAAGCTAGTACCACTACATGTTTTTAAAGCTCGGTTGGATGCTACACAATCAGATGCTGTTGGTACCTGTACATGTGGTTAAATATGTAAATTGTAATCCCTGTACATTTTGTGTATGATGTCCTTTTGTTGTTCTGTTGTTTATGTTTTTGTGTCTTCTTGTGGAACCTACTGCTGCAGGTCTCCCTTGAAAAAGAGATCATTGATCTCAATGGGATTTCACCTGGATAAATAAAGGTTTTGAATTGAATTGAATTGAAAGCGGCTAATTATTTGTGTTTAAAAGAATGGTATATATGGTATGTTTATCTTTTTTGTTCCGTCTTAGCACCTCCTCTTCTATTCTTGGTGTGAACATGTGAATATAAGACCCTCTGCAGACCTCCTGACTTGTGTACTCCGCTGCAGACTGCTTGACAATCTGTAACGATTTACCTTCTTGCAAGAATAAACTCCCTAAAAGACTGTTTACTTCAAGACTCTTCATCTCGGTATAATGGAAAGGTTTACCCACCATTTTATTATTATTTGTTAGTCTTACAACATTTCCACCACACCATATCCTAACGTTAGCTTTTTACCTCTGCCGATTGCATTATGCTTCCAAAATCATAAAAGTGGTGTTTAATATGTAGAGATTATCCAGCTAAACAAATGTATGCCACAGATCTTTTGCTGCAATATTCTAAAATCCCTTTTTCCCCCCGCGATGCTCACTTCCGGGTCAACCTACAAAAACACATCATTATTGCACCATTCTATGGGGCAATGGTATATGAGAACAGTGGTAATGACCACAACCATAGCACTTCCAACAATATCAGACCAGGACATACAACTACTCAGTATCAGACATTACTGAAGTGGTAAAAACATCAAATTCAAACTGGAAGGTTTGGGGAGCAGATGAATATCATAGCAGCAGCTCCAACCCCTCTCAGCTGTCAGAAGTCCCAGTTGAACTCTCAGCAGGATTACTGGGAAGAGAGACGCTTGATAAACACAGGTCCAGGTCTTTTACCACAAAGACATTCATGCTGCCTATATGGGTGAATACATTACAACTGGTATCTAAAAAGGTATCATCTACTCCTCTGGAGATATCTACACTAGGTTAACTATGGTACTGTGCAGATACCTTCAGTAGTAACCATGGACACCACAGGGAGCCTGTGTCAGGGTCTGCTGTTGTACTTTCAAAAGAAAAGAAGAACACCAGAAGTGTATCATAAAGTGAACCACATTTCTGCTATGGTCCTGCACCAAAGATGCTGCACACACACTGCTGAAAACATCTTTCTAATATTTCTCCTAATATTATTTAGAAAAGAGAGGATTGATGAAGCTGCATCACAAGACTTCCAATTGTCTCAACCATGGCAAAACAGCTTACAGCTCTTTTCTTGGCTTAAGGTTGATTAATGCTTAAAATGGCAACCATAATTACGGAGTAAATACGTTATACCTTTAAAGTATGTTCTAGGAAACATGGTGCCACCTTCTAAGGCAAGAGAACATATTCAGCTCATTTTCAGGTTCATATTTGTATTTTGGGGGGAGGATCCTTTGCAGATCATTTAGTTTGATAAATGTAGATGGAAGATGCTAAAACAATTAGCCTCTTGGTCCGCAAGGTATTTGTCATCCTACGACGATGGTTGCCTGTGTGTGTGTAATGTGAGCGATACCGAGTTTCGATTATCTATCAAACGTCTGGAAGGAAAGTCTTAACATCTAAGCTTTCCTGAGGACCGAGGGGAGTGTTTTAGTGCCACGCATCATGTCATCATAGATTTGTGGTTCTAACAAAAACGGTATGCTTGGCCGGACTTTGGTTAGCGCATCAAAATCCACACTAACGGACTTAAGGTAGGTCTCTGCATGCTGTATGTTTTCTGTCTCAATACACCCCTTATTACAGATCACCGTTGTGTTTCTCTTTATGTGAAAAGCACAGAAGAGAAAAGCAGTCCGATGACCGAACGAGAACACAAGCACTGCTGAGTAACTAAATGAAGGGCTCTCATTACTTTGTAAAAACCTTGTTTGTAGACTAACCTGTTCCACAAGTCGTCATCCTCTCCTCCCCAGCCCCAGAATGCATTGGGAAAGCCATTAATCTTCCGAAACTGCTCCACAGTGAGTCCACTGACACCACCAAAGAACTCGCTATATGGAAGACTGGAAACAAAAACAAACAAAGTGTTAAAATCAACATGATCTGTATAGTTCATAGCCTGTCCAAACACTTTGAAATCTATTGGTCATTGCCACCAAAGGAAATCAATACTTAACTTAAGCAGGACAAACAGTTTATGTTCTTAAAAGATATCTGATGACACACTCACATGTACATGTATTTGTCCAGCTTGGCAGCAAAGTGGCGTGGCATCTGACCGCAGCCGTAGTAGTTTCGGTCATTCTCAGGGATGTGGTCGACGTCATGGAAGATCAAGCAGTCCCAGTCCAAGTCCTTCATGGCCTCCAGGAATCCCACGTTAAACAGCATGGCTCTGTTGAAGGGCTGGCTGCCACTCTACACGCCATGAGTTGAGTACACGTTAATAAAGCTGTCTTGTAATGCACAACGTGTTCATACAGCAGCATGCAGTGCGGGCCACACACCTGTTCGATGACGTAGAAGGCAAACTGCAGCCGCTGTCTCTGCAGCATGGGGATAAGATGTTGGAAGAGGATGGGGAGATGCTCGTGACGGTTTCTAAACGGAATCAGGATGGCCACCTAAAAGGAAAATATTAGAGTAAGAGATAAGAGCCAACCTTCGACTAAATTCATCTGCTTTCTTGTTGTTTTTCCCCTAGAGGAATCCATTTGCATCACTGGTTTAAAAAAAGTTTGAAGGACATATATTATTTATACACTTCTAAAAGGCCTACCTTCCAGCGAGGTCTGCAGTCTTTTGGTTTCCAGTGGCCTCCAAACTCAATGTCAAAATACTTGGAGGACCTCAGTTCTATCTCCTCCATGGGGATCTCTGTCATGTTTACTTCAATAAGGCCCTCTGTGGAGAGAGTTTTGTGTGTGTGTGTGTGTGTGTGTGTGTGTGTGGGGGGGGGGGTACATAAATCAGCTTCACATTAAAACAAATAACAACTTTCTACAGCGTAAAACATAGGGCTTTGTTTTTCTCTCGTTCCTGTGCTACTTAGCTCATTGGTCTGACCGCTATTAGCTAATTCTCATTTATTTTATATTTGTGTTGTATTTTTACAACAGAACAATTAAGCAGCAAAGCTTGAAGTGCAGTAGATTTTAAATTATGGCTTTCCTGAAACGACATGTTAGAGCCCGTCTTTCAATTTGTAAAAAAGGTCAAATATTGTCACCGAATCGTTACCTCAGTAGTCATGGAAGTATAAAAGACTACATTTCCCACGGCGCAAGCCTCTTAAGAGACACATAGATAGGCAATCTGTGCGAAAGACACAGTTGAGAAACAGTTTTATACCGTTTAGTAATATTATCCTACACAAAGTAAAGGAAGAAAGACGATCTAAGTTGTTTATTATTTTATGGGAGTTTTGCCTCTTTTGTTTTGATTTGTTTGACTATTTTAAAAGGCCAATTTTCTTTGTTGAACATGTGAAAAGTTTAGCATTTTCTTTTGACGACATGCAGGTTGCAAAATATCAATTGGAAGTCAAACAAGTAAAAACAAATGAATGAAAGATAACGCATTAAAACTGTCTGTTTAAAGCGTCTACTTGCTTAATGGAAACAAAGGGAGGAAGCTGCGACAACCCTTTCCTGTTTCCTGTCAGGTAAAAGGTCTGTACTCACTCATAGAAGGTAATCGCTCTGGACATGGCAGGTTCTGGGCGTAGGTGAAGTTCTCAGGGAGGTACGTGGTCGGCTGCACCAGGTATTCACTGGAGTTGCTGCCATCAGGATAGTCTGCAGAAAAATCAACCAACATCTAGTATAACAGCAGAATACTCCAAACCACATCATTGACATCAAATGACTGATGATAGGGCTTCAATATGGACCCTATTTCTCATGATTGTGTCAAATGAAAAACATTTTTAGGAAATTGGTACAGCCTGCAAGGTAATCCTATATAAAGGCCCTGCCCTGTCAATGACTTTTCACCTTAAGTGCCCGTTCTTTTCACTGACAATCTCAGATTGATATTTTAAACCTACACAATTATGGAAAGGAACCTACAGACAATTCAAGAGTTGTTTTCTTCATCCTTAACTTGATCCCCAGCCTGTTTGCATGTGACTTGTCGTTGAAAACAGAAGGTGGAAACACGAGTGACACTCAGAGAGGAATGGCTGTTTTCACGGTTTGGAGTACAGATAGCGTTGAGTAGTCTTGTCTTAAAAAATTATTAACTGACATGGCTGAATATTAATGCGATTTTCACAATTTGAATATGACATAAGATTTGAGAAGGCGAATTCTCTTTGAGCAAGACGTAGTCAGACACAACAACAAAAAGAAAGAAAATCAATAAAAACCTTTTAATTCTTTGTAGTTCCCTTTCCATAATTACAACACACAGCTTCCAATCTGCACTCTAACCTTGTTATGTATTTTTAGAGCTCTGCACCTTAGATTTATTTGTAAAAATGTATTTATATATTCATTACTTCTATATAAGGCTATCACAACTGTGTAATAGGGATCGTGTTTGAAAAAACTCTTTACTTGGTACGCGTGCTCCAAAGAACAACAGCGCCTAAAGTAGCCTAACTGAGGTATGTGAAACCTGGAACATACATATTCAATGGGGTTTCTTCTTTATTGAGGCCATGCCATTTTTATTTTTTTAAACGTGAAATAGTAGGGAAGCACCCAGTTGCAAATGTATCAGCCAATACTGATGTTTAGAATAACAATATGACCAATGCATTTTTGTTTAATTTTTGTTGTCTGGTTGCCCACAAGCATCTTTCGAGCAGGCGCTGAACTTGTACACATTAACAAAGCCATAATGATCAAAAAGATTTAAACTTAAAAAAGCCAAAAATATCCCTAGTGAGGCACAAGGTTGAACTAATTTGAGTATCTAGGAAGTGAGCTCTATAAATACAACATTAACATGGTCACTGTAAATGTGCCAACTTATAAGTCATACCATTGGACAATGGTTGTTGTGATGACATATTTGACGTATTAACAGCAGCTTTTCCATAGGTTGTTAATCTCATGTACAATGCATATATGTAGGCAGTGTGGCCATTCTCTTTGGTACATTTCACTTAAATGGATACAGACTCCTCCATCTGGTCAGCCACCTACTTTAAATGTTAATTCAATTAATACATTTTCACCATACGGCTGATTGTTTAGCAGTCTATAATCGCTACATTTAAGGAGTCTGGTGAAAATGTATGCTTTACTTACCTGTCCCGTTGAGTGTGCTGTTCTTGTTAGTGTACAATCGAATCATCTGGCCAATGGTCCTCACATTGTCCCTCAACATGATGCCCTGGGCCTGCACCATGAAGAAATATGTGTTGGCTGAAGGACAGACAAAAACAAAAAAGTGGGAATTACTATTTGGCATAATCGAGCAGCCCTACCGTCGTCACATTAGATCACCCTAGTGTCAGTCTTCCTATTGGCCAGAACACTAAATTCAGTTTGTGTGTGAGCAGTAAACAGCACAGTGTTCGGGGATGATAAGCGTTTTATCACATAATCCAGGCCCCATTGGTTGATGAGCAGGTGACGGGGTTAAAATAACAAACCGTACAAAGACGGACAGTTAGCTGCTGGATACAGAAACAAAGTTTGCCACAATACCAAAAAAAGTATCATCCTCTGTTTAGGATTTACAAATAATTTTAAAGCGAAACGCTCCCTCTATATCTGGTGCCAGGCGTAACTCAAATCAATATGTTCTGCGCTTCCGTGCTTGAAAATTGGTCACAGGGAAGGCAGAACAAGCAAAGCATGAAATGACTGTCCTGCATGACTGGGCTGCACAATATTGAAAAAATAACTACTTGCAATTATATTGACTGATATTGCCTTTGCGATATGATTTGTTAGATCTAACGGTATGATCATTATGTAATTTATTTTAGAGGATTAAACTATTTTTGTATTAAATCTGTATAATACCATTTGTAGGATAGGATTTCTCTGCAGCACCACAATACTTCAGATATTTTTTACAATTTTGAATCTTGCACTAGTAATTTTTGCAAATTTGATAACATGTCGGTAAACTAAGCAGCCCTAGTCCTGAGTTCTCTAATGTAATCTCAGCTGGATGTTGAGTAGAGGGTGGAATCCAAACAGCATTACCGGATGACCCAGGAGGAGCCCAAGCACATTCACTTTATCAGAAACATACAGTAGGCGACATCACATTCTGTAAAAAGCAAACATTCACACCACTGCTGCTTCACACATAGCTCAAGCCAGATACTATAGGATCATATTCTCCTCTTAACTTGGTGAATTGCAAACATTACTTACACCCGTAACTATCTACAGCAATGAACTGCAGATGTATGAGGAAAAAAAACACGCCACAAGTACCGTGCCTCTTCGTCATTGATTTACAACATGCGTTATGCTCAGTCTCAACATTACACAGAGGAGCAGTCAATTATTTATATTTGTAAAGAGATGCGTTTGTCTCACGGTTACTTCACTCAAGTTTTTCTGTTGTACAGTAATACATCTAAGGCTAAATATATAGTGATAGAAATTATTCTCAAAACACCAGTAAACATTGTGCTTTTCGTATTTGGAACGAGATGCAGCCTGTGGCCTCTAAAGCAATAACTAAAGTGTCAAATCTTAACACCCAATGGATCCTACTATTAGCGTAGATGTGTAAGAGTTAAAACACATCAGGGATTGTGTATTTGTGGGAACAGTACGTAGAGTATATTTCCAATATGGTGTATTGGCAATGAACAATATAGCTTTATTAAAGCTAAGAGAAGATGTTTTGTTGCTTCCACCTTGGTCAATAAACACCAATACAAAACTGGGGAAATCCCTCTCACACATGATAGTTGCCTTGCTTGATTCATGGAAATCACAATACCCAGTTCCAACAGAACACAAAAAACCACCTGGTCTTGTCTTGTTATCTCTTCACATCGACAATCATGACATATGTCTTCAGTTACATTTCCAATAACTGCCTCTCTTTCCAAGCATGACTAACGGTGACTGCCAGTACAAGTCTGCACTATAATTATATAATTCCTGTCAACAAAATCATTTCCCCGAGGCATGTAATCACCAGACGGCCAAAACAAACAAATCGCTATCCACACCAAATGTTACAACTGAAACAAGCATCATCTAGCATCTGAATCCATGTAAAGATCCATAAAACATAAAGTTATCCTTCCTTTTTTTTTTTTTTATAAATGCAGTGGGATACCACCTGATTGGATAAACATCAAGAGTGCATTGTATTACTATATTGTCAATACATGGCTAATGGAGTGATCTTTACAACTAGTGCAAAGTAAAAAGAGCAGATTGAGCAGAGATTAGTGTCCAATAAGTGTAATTAACCATTAAATCAATACTCTGTGATAAACGCAGTCATTGGATAGTCAACACAACTACAGACATGTGGAGATGGGAAATACTGACACATGTCACACACATGTCATTCAGCGGACAGGCGGTGTGGATGCTGGGTTCACAACCTGAGAGTAACACCGACGTTGGCAGTGTTGCCAAAGGTTAATTAATTCAAAAGGCAACGCTAGCTAAAGCTCATATCCTCCATATATCAAACACAAGGGGACACTATAGAGAGAATATTTCTACCGCTTGCCGTTGAAAGAGGCAATTTGCTCTTTGACATCGCAAAATAGCGAGGGCCAGCTGGGCATCATGGCCTGGGGTGGGTGTTTAAGCAGCTGGATAGTTAGCCCGTTAGCTAGCATCCATCCAGTGGTGTTATCATGGGCTGAGACAGCAGCTGGAGCGTGTTAGGCTGCGGAGGATAACGATAATCCAGACATAATCACATTAACTGATGCCATGTAAAGAGTTTAGTGTAAACCTCTGTGTACTGACCTATTCCCGGCGCCACATAAATAAAGTAGAGACAAGTGGTGGACATGGAAAAGAAGAATATGAAGGCCAGAAATGATCGGTTGGACATTCGCAGCAGCCGCCTCCAGTTCACCATTTTGGCTTAGGCCCGCTTTCCATTCGTCGATATGAATCCCATAAAAAATGTTTTGGAGTTAAAAAGTCTTCGAATTGATAGACAACAATGTCAATGGTGTGGTCATGGAAAATTCTGCACCGTCGAAGCCCAGAGCTGCAGCGCGGAGAAGGCAAACGTTAGCGATGCTAGCCGGCCTGCTTTCCCCTGCCAAGAAATTTCCAGATGGAAAAAGCAGGCCTGTATCGTTAATATCAGGCCACTGAGAGCCGCATGAAGCACCGCCGGTCGGGCATGTTGAAACCGTTAACTACGGGCTGAGACAGTAAAACTACTTAAGGGTACTTGTGGTAGCCTTCCATGGTTGCGGTGTCGGCAGCGAACCCTTTATCGCTAGCGCTGCAGGTTGGTCATTGAAGGGGGCAGGACCGCTGAGCCTTCACCCACAGCCTACTCTCGGCCGAAGCTGTGTGTCCAACACAGTCGGCGCACTACTTAATCAAACCGCGGGCACGGGAGTCCTGTCATGCCACCGGGTGCCTCCACACTGTTTCTGCACGACCGTGGAATTCATTAAAAACCCGTAAATGCAGAATATTGTATGAAAAAGGAAATCAAAGAGATATCAGGTCGGACTCCTTTTCATTTTCTGCTGGCACTGCAGAGACCGTTTCCGGTGGGTGTAACAACACGTCCCCCTCCTCCTTGTCGCCATGGAAACGTGTGCGCGGTGCGGTGCGGCTGTGTCTTCCTGAAGCACACATTTTTTTCCCTTCACGTTATTTGCGCCCATATTAAAAATGATTTAGCTTTTACAATTATTGCAGTATGTATGTCCTATGTCCATGTCCTATTTATCCAGTTGTATGCACACTATTTACCAAGCACATGCTTGTTTGCTAACACTTTGTAATTAAAAAAGTGTTTTAGTGGGCAGCTTCCGCTGGAAAAGGGGCAGATAAGTATTTAACAGGGATAAATATGCCTGCGCACCTGCTGATCAGATGGTGTCCTACAAAGTTGGAATCCGGAGTGTTGTGAAAGCACTTTGGTTGAACGGTGCTATAAATAAAGGGACATTTTTCAAACACCTTGTTGTTTGGCAGTTAAGACAGGGGACTGTTGAGAAGCTTGGGCTTCCAAAATGTTAATGCGCACAAGCAGTGGTGGAGCCAGGACATTTTCAGTGGGGTGGGATGGAACCAGTGATCATTTTGGGGTGGCATTGAAATCACTATTATAATAAAAATACATCTCACTATAAAATAAGGGGTTATTTAAGGCACCTACAACACACCTCTACATTATTTGGGATTAAATGGTGGAATAGATCAAATAATATTCAGTATATCTAACTATTTTTTTCGTATTCCCGCAGGCAAAGTATCAACGAAGCTTACATTATACAAATGTAATGCAATATACAGACTGTTTAGCTTATGGTGATCAGCAGCCCTATGAGCTCATTCTCTCAGTGTATCAGGATCAGGAATACAGAGACACACACACATCTTTTAAATAAGAGTTTTTAAATTAAATGATAGGTTAAGAATGAACATCTTAAAGTAAATAACAATAAACAATAGCCCTTAACCTTGTACGTAAGGCAAGGCAAGGCAAGGCAAGTTTATTTATATAGCACTTTTCAACGCAAGGCAATTCAAAGTGCTTTACAAAAAAAAATGAAAGACATTAAGCATCAAAAAAGAAAAGCTAATAAAATAAACATTAAGGAAAAATACATGGATAAAAGTTACAGTGCCGTCTAAAATATGAATAGTTCAATTAAACATTACAAGAAAAAGTACATGGATAAAAGTTACAGTGCAGTTTAAGATATGAATAGTTCAATTAAAAGCAGCGACAAAAAGAAAAGTCTTCAGCCTGGATTTAAAAGTAGTAAGAGTTGCAGCGGACCTGCAGGTTTCTGGGAGTTTGTTCCAGATATTTGGAGCATAATAACTGAACGCTGCTTTACCATGTTTAGTTCTGACTCTGGTGACAGAAAGCTGACCAGTCCCTGAAGACCTGAGAGATCTGGATGGTTCATAGTTTAACAGGAGGTCAGTAATGTATTTTGGGCCTAAACCTAAAGTGCTTTATAAACCAGCAGCAATATTTTGAAATCTATTCTTTGACACACAGGAAGCCAGTGTAAAGACTTCAGAACAGGAGTGATGTGATCCACTTTCTTAGTGTTAGTGAGGACTCGAGCAGCGGCGTTCTGAATCAGCTGCAGCTTCCTAATAGATTTTTTAGTGAGACCTGTGAAGACACCATTGCAGTAGTCGAGTCTACTGAAGATAAAGGCATGGACAAGTTTTTCAAAATCCTGCTGTGACATTAGTATTTTAATCCTAGATATATTCTTTAGGTGATAGTAGGCTGATTTAGTAACTGTTTTAATGTGACTGTTGAAACTCAGGTCAGAGTCCATGACTACACCTAGATTTCTGGCTTTATCTGTTGGTTTGAACATTGCAGACTGAAGCTCAGCGCTAACTTTTAAATGTTCTGCCTTGGCTCCAAAAACCATTACCTCAGTTGTATCTTTGTTTAATTGGAGAAAGTTCTGACACATCCAGTCATTGATTTGTTCAATGCACTTACTCAGTGTTTGAATTGGAGCATAGTCTCCTGGTGAAATTGTTACGTAAATTGGTGTGTCATCTGCATAGCTATGGTAACTTATTTGTTGTTCTTCATTATCTGAGCCAGTGGTAGCATGTAGATGTTAAAGAGAAGAGGCCCCAAGATGGAGCCTTGAGGAACCCCACATGTCATATTTGTCAACTCAGATGTGTATTTACCTATAGAAACAAAGTTGTTTCTATCCTTTAAGTAGGATTTAAACCAATTTAGAACTGTTTCCAAAAGTCCCACCCAGTTTTCCAGTCGGTCTAGTAATATGCTGTGGTCAACAGTGTAAAACGCAGCACTGAGATCTAATAATACTAACACTGAAGTTCTGCCACTGTCTGTGTTTAAGTGGATGTCATTAAAGACCTTTACAAGAGCAGTCTCAGTGCTGTGGTTTGGACGAAAGCCTGACTGGAACACATCGAAACAACTATTTAAATGCAAGAAATTACTCAACTGTTGAAAAACAACTTTTTCAATGATTTTACCTAGAAATTGTGGGTTTGATATGGGCCTGTAATTGTTCATTACTGAAGCATCTAGATCTTGGTTTAATGACTGCAGTTTTCAGGGCCTGTGGAAAAATACCTGAGTGAAGAGATTTGTTTACTATATGAAGTAGTTCTGAGGCCATGCAGGGCAAAACATCTTTGAAAAATCCTATTGGAATAATATCAAGGCAGCAGGAGGAGGATTTCAGAAGTTGTATAATGTCCTCTAGGTTTTTATCATGAATCTGATGGAATTATGTCATGATGTCTGAATTGATGTTAAGTGGACACAGAGACAACACATGTGCTGTTCCTGATGCAGAGGCACTGACTGCTTGTCTGATTTTCTGAATTTTGTCAGTGAAAAAGGAGGCAAAATCATTGCACGCCCTGGTGGTTAGAAATTCAGAGGCTACTGACACTGGGGGGTTAGTTAGTCTGTTGACGGTAGCAAACAAGGCACGTGCATTGTTTTTGTTTTTGGTAATGATGTCAGAGAAGAATGATTGTCGTGCGTTTTTCAATTCCAAATTATAAAGGCCAAGTCTCTCTTTATAAATGTCAAAGTGAACCTGGAGATTTGTTTTTCGCCACCTGCGTTCAGCTTTTCGACATTCTCTTTTTTCTGTTTTAACGGTCATGGCCTTTCTCCATGGAGATATTTTCTTCCCAGTCACTTCCTTTACCTTAATTGGAGCAATGGCATCTATAACATTTTTAATTTTTGAATTAAAATGATCTACTAGCTCATTTACTGAGGTGTTAGCAGGGGCAAGTGTGGAAGAAAAATTCTGAGTAAACATTTCCCTAGTATTTTCAGTTAAATATCGCTTTGTGGTTACCTCTTTTTGAACACTTGTGTGAACAGAAATAGAGCTCTCAAAGAAAACACAGGAATGGTCAGACAGTGCAACATCAGTCACCACAACCTTAGAGATATTCAGACTCTTTGAGATAATTAAGTCCAGAGTGTGCCCCTTATTGTGCGTGGGCTCCGTCACATGCTGAGTCAGTCCTATCAAGAACACAAGCCCCTCTGTCCTGGGGGTTGTCAACATGGATGTTAAAATCACCAACAATGACTAGATGGTCAAAGTCAATACACACTATAGACAGCAGTTCAGTAAAGTCATCAAAAAAGCTTGCACAGTATTTGGGTGGCCTATAGATATTTAGGAACAGAGCTCGAGAGGAGCATTTCAGCTGAAGGGCCACATATTCAAAAGAATCAAAGTTTCCATACGATGTCTTCCTGCATTGAAGGGAATCATTGAACAGAATAGCAACTGGGTGTGATCCTCGACTCCACCCTTTCCTTCCATTCCCACGTCAAGTCTGTGACCAAATCGGCTTTCTACCACCTGCGGAACATTTCCAGACTCCGACCGTCACTCTCGGAGTCGGTTGCCGAGACCCTGGTGCATGCATTTGTCACCACCCGCTTGGACTACTGCAATGGTGTCCTGTTCGGGGTTCCCAACAAAACCCTGGACAGGCTCCAGTATGTCCAAAACTGTGCAGCTCGGGTCCTCACACACACAAAGCCCTGGCAGCACATCACTCCCACCCTCATCCACCTCCACTGGTTGCCGGTCAAGTTCCGCATAACTTATAAAGTCCTCCTCCTGACCTACAAGTCCCTCCATGCCCTTGCCCCCCAGTACCTGTCGGACATCCTTCACCCGCATGCCCCACCCCGGAACCTGCGGTCTTCAGACTCTGGCCTGCTCACCACCAAACTGAGAACCTTCGGGGACAGAGCCTTCAGTGTGGCAGCCCCCACCCTCTGGAACGCTCTCCCTGCGGAGATTCGCAACATCCCCACACTGGACGCCTTCAAAAGGGCCCTCAAGTCCCATCTGTTCATCAAGGCTTTCGGCCCTTAAATCTATCTGTTGTTTTGTCTGTCTGACCTTTGTTTTGTTTTGCTTGCCCTATTCCTGTAAAGCGACCTTGGGTCCCTTGAAAGGCGCTATAGTAATCCCAGTTATTATTATTATTATTATTATTATTAACTCCACCCCCTTTCTTATGCATTCTTTCCTGACTCATAAAACTAAAGTTGGGAGGGGTTGATTCGATAAGAACAGCTGCACTGTTATTTTGTTCAATCCAAGTTTCTGTTAAAAACATAAAATCAAGATTGTGCTCAGTGATAAAATCATTGATTAAAAATGTTTTTCCTGCCAAAGACCTGACATTTAATAAAGCTAGTTTAATTTCGTTAAACACACTATCAGTCATGTTTTTTGTAACAAGCTGTGGCTGACATGGAATCACTGCTAAATTAGATAAACTCACACAAACGTTTGAGCGCTTCCTGTATCTAAGATGATTCACCGCTCTTAATCTATTACCTATCAACACAGATATCGGCAAAGCTACTGGCAGGCAGGGCCCCGGCATGTCCTGGAAAGAGTTGAGAGTGCCATACGCCCTTGAGCCTGGTCCCAGCAGATATCAGTTTGCAGCGTTTTGTACACACACATCCCTATCAGGCTTGGAAGGGGAGGGAGGACCCACCACCCTGCTCCTCTCATCATAGGAGGGCAGGGTGAGGGCTACACTGTAGGAAGGGGGGTTTGGAAATCTGCTTCCATCTTCCTTGTATTGTTTTGGTTTCGATGATTGTGGTAGGCATGGTGATGAAGCCGGGGGAGATGGTGCGCATCTCTGCTTCGGTGATTTTGGTGGGCGTCGTTGAGGGGCGGGGGTAAAGGACATGCTGCCAGCCCTGCGTATCGCCTTAGTTTGGTCTTTGAAATCCAGGAAGGAATCGGTGCCAGCCCTCTGTATCTCCTTCATGTGTTCAACGATCTCCAGGATGGTGGGCGAAGGTGAAAGGGTGAACGGAGTATCCTCAAAGCCGTTGACAGGGGGGGGGGGTGACGGGCGGTGGGGACTCCTCCGTGTGTTTCATAGGTTTCCCATAATCAGAACATTCCTCAGGCGGGTGCAGTGATACTTCTTCAGGGTTTTCTGCGCGATGTGTTGTGTCTATCTCCTGTTTTGATTCCTCTTGCCGCTTGTCCTTGGCAGAGGGAACAGATTGATGACGCAGGCAGTTGAATATGTTAGAGATAAACAATTTCACTCCTGACTTGTTCAGGCAAACTCCATTTGCCTTGAAAAGATGTCTGTGGTCCCAGAAAAAGTTAAAATTGTCAATAACATGGACAGAATGGTCAGTACAGACAGTTGAAAGCCAGGTGTTCAGTGCAAACAATCTGCTGAATCTCTCCACTCCTCTTCTGACTGGCGGTAGAGGGCCACTGATGAACACCTCTGCATTTAGAGAGCTGACAGTTTCCAACAGACATTTAAAGTCTTCTTTCAGCACTTCTGACTGTTGTTTCACAACATCATTTGTTCCAATGTGCAGTACCACATTCTTCACAGTCAATATGCAGGATCTTCTCAGCCAAGTCAGAGACCGTATCCTTGGGAAAACAGAGTACTATGGTGTTGTTCTTACTACACAGACCTTTTACATCTCTTACAGCAGAGTCACCCACAATCAGAGTTTCAGGCCCAGTCGTTAGCTTTCCCTCTAGCCTTTTACTTTTGGAGTAGCTATTGGTCCTTACCCTGCTGTGTGAAGAGGACGGGTTATCCAGGTCATCAGAAAGAGATCTCCGGCTCTCGGTCAGCGGAGCGTATCTGTTCTGGATTGGCACACTTGGTGGTTTAGGAGGATTTTTTGTAATTCTCCCTTTAGCAGCTGTCCACTGCTGTTTAGGGGTTGAAGAGGCGCTCTTCCTGGGTGATAACAATGCAGGCCAGCCGGTCGCATCACATATTTCAGAGTGTTGGGCTCTGCCTGTTATCCGTCCTCCCAAATCCCATGGAAATTATTTACTCTTCGGCCTTGCACCCAGAGAGTTCCAGGGAGGACTACCACTTGTATATTTATTACCCGGTACAGCCCTCCTGTTCCTTGGAATCCTTGTAGCTGCTAACTAGCTGTGAGTTAGCATACACTTTTCCATTATTTTGCAACACTGGTAAAGTGGTGTCATTCCCACAACATAGTCCATTCACTTCCACGTTAACTTCCAACCATTGCATTTTCATTTCCAGCACAGCTATCTTCTGTAGAAGTTTGTGGAAGTCATCTGTAGAGAACAGAGGCATTTTTCTACCAACTAGCTTAAGCTAAATAGCATGCAGTAGCCTACCAGGCTTTAGCTGTTGCTAGGCCACGCTACTGTAAGATTGGGGTCGTCGTAAAAATGTTGAAATATGGCTGAAAACCTCCGTCTATTTACGAAGATTAACTGTCCCAGTGATAGGTTAATGTCCAGGAGCCGCTGCTCGAAGTTTTCAGAGAATAAGAATAGGAAAATCAGCATAAAAAGTAAGCAGAGGCAGGAGCAAGCAGAAAAGCGTCTGCACTGTAAGAAAGATAAGCAAAGATCGAAAGATAAGCAAAGGCCCCCGGTTGTAATTTTACAACATTACTTGAAGCTATCCTAAAAAAGTCAGTAAATGTTTTGTTTTTTTAAAGACTACATTTACATAGTCAAAAGGTCCTTTTGTCCAGCCTCACAATGCTGTTGGGTAGTAAATGTGTTATAGGTCCTGCCCTCTGGCCATACACGCTAGGGATTTTGGGCCCCCCACTCCTACCTGTACAGGCTTGCATCTATCTTGTAGTCCAATACTAACTGCACAATATTTACTGACACTGAGCTGTGAAAATATAACACTTATGGGGGGACAGGGCTGCTAAGTCTAGAGATGGATCTGTTGGTCCTGGCAGGGGGGAGGGGACAACTGATTTAGTATGAATAGCTGCTAAAAATGTACCTGCATTTACTAAATGTCAGCTAAAAGAGGAGTGAAATTAAAAACATGTAACAGTACTTAATAACATATTTATATTTATATTAACAGTACTTAAGGTCAGCTTAGTAAAAAAAAAGATAATTATTATTTACAACAGACACATTTCCACCACTCATAGACCACACCCACCTTTTCTTTGAAAAACTGGGTGACATACTGTCGCCCTTTAGTCCCTCTATCTTGTCTTTCTCTCCTTTCTTTTCTCTTTTGAAAGCCTGACTTTGTGAGTCGTTGTGACATGGTTCACACGTAAGTACTAGCATCCCTGCTCCTAACATGCTCTCACTCTCTGCTAGAAAGTGCCGGAGGTGCTGCACCACGTTTGGAGGCAGGACCAAACCATTACATGAAAATAGAAGGGGGTGTACAGAGGCTTTGGATAATTAACTTTTGGAAGAAAATAAGTTAAATGAATTGTAAGTTTAGTGAGTACATTATCAATATAACGTCCTATTAATGTTAATTCTTGATGAATGATGAAAGGTTACTTAAACATTTTTTTCTTAATGTTCTAAAATTGTTTGGGCCACTGTGGTGAGGGTGTTTGGGGTGGCCAATCGGGTGGCCAGGATTCAGCTGAGGGTGGCCATGGCCACTCCCAGCCACCCCCCAGCTCCGCCACTGCGCACAAGCCCTACGTTCTGGGCGTATGGTGCATTGATGCATGTTAGCAGACTGGCTGTGAGGGCAGGGCAGGATATCGTTTTCCTGTTGGGTCTGTTTGACATAGGTCAAGCTGTGCCCGCCTTGGGGATGTTTGTGGCAGCAATTGAGAGTTCCTAACTCTTTACCATCAGGAGAGAGTTTTGTGAAACACTTCCAACAGGGGTTTCCTGACTCCACGCGTCGCCATGTTCATATAGTCGCTGTCAAGTTCTGATTGGGTTTGGTTGATTGACTCCTGCCTAAACTTGAAAATGGCCTGTTCACTAAAAAAGGACACACGGGACAACTCAAATCTTGACTCTTTTCTTTTTATTTGAGATCATGTAGAGTTATTTTAGCTTCATGCAGCTTCATTTAGACGTTTTAGGTTGAAAACCTTTAAAAAACACAAAACACACTTTCATTAACTTAGGCAAATAAAACATTTAAATAAAAATCATGCCATACTTAAACATACACTTTAATTTCTGCTTTATGGTTTTAAACAGTGGCGTCGCCTGTAGCCACAGACAATTCTCCCTCAATAATATATAAACAATGCTTTACCTGAACCTAATCATGACACTAGAGAGGACGGCAGGATTGTAATTTCCTGTGTTCAGTGAATGCAATTATTATGTAAAAGATTATTTCCAAGGCACACCATCATATGATCATTATAGTTATAAAAAATAAAAGAGAATACACGAAAAACAGGTATGAAATACTATAAAACAAGAATACAGTTTAAAAGGAAGTGATTTGTAAAATATCCATAAAGAAAAAGTAAATCTGTTTACAGTTCTGTTTCATATGGGTGTTGAGAGATGTATCCATAGATCTCTTCATTTTGCTCTGCAAGTGCACCAGATTGATGCATTTAACTTCAATATTGAAAAATAATTCTTCCCGAATCTACTCCATGTCGGGGTTTCCCCATCTCCGTCCCAGAGCCTTTCCACAGAGAGGTGGAGAAATGCAGGGGATTTATTTTTCAATGCAACAAGGTATTTCACCAGCGCCCCTTGTCCTTTTCTTCTGATGTGACTAAAATTAACTATGTGTTGAGTTTGCTTCGTGGCAAAGCATTAACCTGGGCCGAAGCATTGAGTTCTTCTGTGGATTACTACACTCTTTCCTTTGGAGTTTTTTCTGAACATTTGTCCACTGTTTTTGATCACCCTTACTACTCTGGCTCAGCTGCTAGTCGTCTGCTAAATTTACAACAGGGGACTCGAACCGTTGCAGACTACTCAATCGAGTTTCGCACACTGGCGGCAGAAGCCCGATGGGACGAGGCGGCTTTAAAGGGAAATGGAAACACTTTTCAAACTGCTTTCCATGCGACAATATTACCATTAGGAAATGTATTTATCTAGTCTATTTCCAATGTAAACGATCGAGATACGCGAATTTACTTTTTGAAATACGTGCCTAATGACCATGGGCGCTTCCATTGCTCCGGGACTTTTCCAGTGACGTCACTGACTGGCTTCCTGGGCCAAATCTCAATAACAAACAACATGGCGTGCAATGCACCAGTAGTTTACATTATAAGAAAACGGTCGTCGTCAGGAGTTTATTGTATTGCCCCAGGCTGCACAAATGGATTTTATACAAAGAAGGAAGAAGTACATTTCCATAGGCTGCCACTAAAGGATGAGAAGCTGCTCAAAGTCCAGTCTGGATGCCTGGTTCAATACAAAACATTGGATTTGAAGCCAGGATCTGTTCCCACAATATTCGATTTCTCAACGTATGCAGTCGGGAACACCGACCGTCCCAGCACGTCGGCCGCGCAAGACAATGACAGTGTCAACAAACGTGAAGTTTGAGCCACCAAACGAGTTGCTTCAGCTGCCGAGAGAGAGGTAAATATTGCAGCACTACCAGATTACTAGCTCACACATGTATTTACTGACACAGTGTGACCTTATTAATTAACGCAATCGCGTCCAAACTAAATGGTAGCTATTATTATGACGCACAATAGAGAATTGGGGGTGTTCTATAGCTCAACTAATTAAACTGGCATACACACGCTCATCTGTCGAAAACAGCCCTAAAAAGGCTAGTATTGCTATCAATGGATGGTATTGCAGGACCCAGAGCGCACGGAGCACAGAGCGGACAGCAGATAACGAAATTGCAGTTGTATTGCTTATAGTTTATCAGAACATTTCAAAGGGGACACAGCCCCATTGGATATTAACCTATGGATTAACTACATCATCGTTTTTATCGTTGTAATGCCATTGAAGACCAGTTTAGACCAGACAATGAGGAAGGTAAGCCGTTAGCCTGGCGTATGTTAGTACCTAGCGCCACTTGTTTTGATGTACGTTTTTGTGGATAACCTCGCGAGTTTGTATCTTTCAGTGTTGAGGTGGGCACCGTTAGATTCTGTGTCTCCTTGCGATCATAAACGATGTGTTGGATGTGCGGCTAGGATAAGTAATAAGGGAGCTAGGAGTGATTTTCGGTGCAGTAATAGGTTAGCATTTTCGCTCGGGGCTAATTCAGAGGCTCACTGTTAGCATTGTGTTTTTTTAATTTTTTTATTCCGGATCGTATGCCACTCTATTCGACCGAATCGGTTCATAAGCATAGGCCATGGGATGCCTGGTAACTGTAGATGCTTCCACATCAATGTCATCTCCCGACGAATAGTCAAATTCATCGTTCAAAACGTCGATCTCATTGCAAAATTCCTCCATCGCTGCCATATCTGCTACGTTGTGTTGACTTCTGGTGGAGCGAAAACACAGCCAGTGACGTCACCATTTGGGACTCCCCTAATGGCGGCGGCCTGGTCCCGGAATTCCCCACCCGGCTGGCGGATAATTAATTTTCTTTTGGCGAGTAATATCATATACAATAAATATTACGATCAATGTCCATTGTAAAATGAATAAACTACCGGAATATTATAACTGTAATTGGTGTTTCCTTTCCCCTTTAAGGGCAGTGTTTGTTAGGGGGTTGAAGGATCGACTGAAGGATGCGCTGGCTGCACGAGATGAGCCTGCCGATCTCCAATCCTTAATCTCCTTGGTGTCTCGTCTTGACAGCCGGCTACGGGAACGCTGTGCGGAGCGAACGCTGCGTTCTCCTTTTTCTCTGCCTAGTAAATTAAACAACCCACTCAATTATGCTCCCTCTGTATCCAGACCGTCTGGCTTCACCTCGCGTGCCCACCTTTGCTGAGGAGGAAGCGATGCAGTTAGGACGTGCCAGACTATCTCCTGAGGAGCGCCTGCGACGTCTGAGGTCTGAAGAGTGCCTGTATTGTGGCAAATTGGGGCATTTCCTTGCTGGCTGTCCTGTCCGCCCAAACGCAGGAGCTCGTCAGTGAATTTGGGGGTGCTGACGAGCCCACATCCTACACCAATTGTAGCCCCAACCTTGCACCGTTTTCTCATTCCTGCCAGACTTTATGCTAACACTCAGACATTAGCCGCGTTCACACTGCGGTACTTTTCCCACAAAGGTTCATGCGAACTTAGTTCATGCTCGCGTTCACACCAAAAAGAGCCGGTACTAAAAGTAGTTCATGCGAACCTTTTAATCCCCTCGAAAGTCCCTGCTAGAAAGCAGGGACTTTCGAACGGCTCTTTTTTGAGAAAAGAGCTATATTTCTGATTGGCTGGGCGGATTGCAAACCACGCCCCGTGAAACTCTGAGAATGCCATTTTTATTTCCTCGCATTATTGCCCAGCGCACCAACGGAGAGAGTACTGTTTTTGAAAGCAGTTATGGCAGCAGTTATTGCAAAGAAGTCATCGGAGCGGTGGAGTGATGAGGATGTGTCGGCGCTTCTGTCGATTTATTCCGAGGACGCGACCCAGCGGCTTCTGCTAAAGGCAGTTTCCAATGCCAAGTTGTACGACCGTTGTTCACTGAAGTTACGCGACCTGGGAATCTTCCACAGCGCTAACTCACCGGGTTGGGAGGCCGCTGAAATGGCGGATTCAGTGTTCAACGACGACGACGACGACGACGACGAAGAAGGTAAAAATAAACTACATGCACTGCACTGTTTTAATCTGCACAATACTGGTCTCATATGTAACTTTATTTGCTCAGTAGATCGAGCTGGCCATGCTAGGCTGAACTGGCTAACACTGTTAGCCTGCCGACCCCGAGCAGGCTAATAACAGCTAGCTGGCTAGCTATTCTCGTCCACTGTGAAAACGTTTTGACTTGTGAATAAGTGTGCAATGTTTCTGTAATTTGCTTCACTAACTAATCGTGTGTTTTCAGGGGCAGAGATGGGACAACTCTTTCTAGAAACGAGTGAGCTTTCCCCTCCAGATCGGGACAGCAGTCCTCGCTCGTCTCCCTTTCCACCAACCAAACGCAAAGGTACATACAAACACATTTACTACTCTGGTCTTGAAAAGAACGTTATGCATCGAACTGATGTCCACTAATCAGGTTTATTTCCGTCTTGGTACAATTATGAAACACCGTGAAAATACATTTACACTTTTAGCGCCTTTTTTCACTCTCTCACAAACGTAAACTTCCGGGCTAGAGGTCGCATGACTTCCGGTAAGAAAACTCCTAAGATTTTTTGACAAAAAACTAAGTTCAAGCATACATTAAGCACTCTTCACAAATACAAAACAATAAATAAGGGCACCACACACACACACACACACACACACACACACACACACACACACACACACACACACACACACACACACACACACACACACACACACACACACACACACACACACACACACACACACACACACACACACACACACACACACACACACACACACACACACACACACACACACATATATACACACACACACACTGTGTGTGTGTGTGTGTATATATGTATGTATGTACACACTGTGTGTGTGTATATATGTATGTATGTACACACTGTGTGTATATGTACACACAAAGTGTATGTGTGTGTGTATATATATGTATGTATGTACACACAAAGTGTGTATATATATATATATATGTACACACAAAGTGTGTGTATATATATGTATGTATGTATGCATGGATGTACACATATATATGTATGTATGTACACACAAAGTGTGTGTGTGTGTATATATTATGCTATTTGATCCTATCTTACCTTCTACTTTACACCTGCATTTTTTACACTGTCCCTGCCTGCACCCTGTCCAATGTTGTCTCCGTGAAAAACCTACTAGTAAACAAATTCCTTGTATGTTGTAAAACTACATGGAGAATAAACTGATCTTGTATCTTGCTTATTTGTCCTCTTAGGAAAGCGGGCTCGGGATGAGAGCTTCCTTGACACCATCGCGGCGATGGAGGACCGGCGTGCCATGGCCAGCAAGGAGAGTGAGGACCGACGTGTCATGGCCAGCAGGGAGATGCACGACGAACAGATGTTGTCTGTTCATAAGTCCCAGGAAACGGACAACAATCTGGTCAGGCTGAGGTGTCTGCGCAGCAACAACAGGCCTTCCAGGTTGGGCTTCTGGCAGTGCTTTCCGAGCTGGTTAAATCCAACAGGCCTTCTTCGCTGTAGTGTGTATATATAGGGAGGGAGGGGGGTGATTCAGTGGATATTATGCTGTACTTTGAATTGGGGGGTAGCCGGTTCGAGTCCTACTGCAGTCAGCATGTCGTTGTGTCCCTGGGCAAGACACTTCACCCCAAATTGCTCCTGTGGTTGTCCACGGTATTGAGTATGTAAGTCGCTTTGGATAAAAGCGTCTAACAAATGACATGTAATGTAATTGCCACTGTTTTGATACTGACACTTTACTTGCACTAGTGTGTGTCTGCTGCGGAGCCTATCCCTACACCTGGGACAGTTTATTTTGTATTGTTGTTATATATATTGTCACTGTTTTGATACTGACACTTAACTTTTGCACTAGTGTGTGTCTGCAGCGGAGCCTATCCCTACACCTGGGACAGTTTATTTTGTATTGTTATTATATATATATATATGTGAGAGAGATTTTCTTTTCAGCAATGTTGATGGAAGGAATGGAGGCTGGAGTCCGCTTTATATCAAACACCTGAGTTTATTGAGAGCCACGGCCGGGAGCATTGGCAGGGTTCTCACACGACTTCATCATGTGATTCCCCAGCCAACACTGAAGGTTACACAGAAACACAGCGCAAATCTACACAGATAATCAAGGAGGAGCCTCTATTTCGCGCGTCTTCTGATCGATAATCACAAGAACCTGGATTCAGAGACAAAGACAGTCTGTTAAAGTCCTCTGGCAGTTAGTCACAGTCCCCCAACAGGAAAGCGGAACCTTTAACCCTTTAACCTTTAACCTCTTAACCCCCTGCTCTAAGTTATAGCAGACCTATGTGAAACACAAAATGCTTTTTGGTACAAACACATAAACAAAAATATTTCCTTCACAGATCCACGCTTTTATCAATTCATTGATAACCAATTAACATTAGTCTAAGAATATTTTCAGTCACTACTTGAATCAAATAAAACATCCTCAGAGTTGGGTGGATTCCTCATTACATTAATCACATCAAAAGCAGAATAAGATTGGAACAGCCAATCACAATGGTTGATAACCATAATAGAAAAATCATCTTTCTTCAGTGTTTGATTTCTTTTGTCAAAAAACACAATAATAACACATGTGCAATACAAAAATATAATAGTAAAATATATGTTTCAAAAACAAGATCTTTTATCATTTATCCCTCAGTTAATCTCATTCATCAAACACACATTCAAATTCAGCTTACATCTTTAAAGATTTACTTTAAGGTAATTACTTATTAAAACACAATTAGAATGTAGGATTATAAGAAATCCAATTGAGGTATAAAATCAGAATCAATAGGGATTCAGTTAAAAATTCACAGTTAAGGTATAAATTCACAGTGATGAATCGATCAATCTGTAATCTGTAAAGGTACAGTGTCCTCAATCTTTAGCATTACTTTTCGTTTACTTCAATACACTTATTCAAGAGTAAGGCACTTTACTACATACATTTTATTCAAATACATTTGTTCAAAAATCTGAAAAGGAAAAGTTAGGCATTTTATTTCAACAACCTGAGGAAAGAAAAGTCAAAATATCTATTCGTTTGAAACCGTCAGGCAGGTAATTGTATTTACTGTATCAACAATGAGAGAGACTAGGCCCTCGTACTGTTAAGATTGCTCAGAGTCTGTGGGGAAAAGTTGTACCAATCCTCAGCCTCCTCGCTAATTCTGGATGCTATGTTCAGCTCACTAAACCAGCTTTCGTGAAAGGAATTGGGCTAAACATGGGAGAATGCATAGATTCTGGCATATTTTGGCACAGCAAACAGTTGCTAATATTGTGTTCATGTGCGTAGTCTAACATTAAACTTGCTGCAGAATTAGTTTTAGTTCGTTTAAAGTTTAAAGGAGTGATTAAGGCCTTTTTGAAAAATCTACATCACCTGCTGAGTATTTAAGTGGAGTGGATAGAACATTTGTTTTAATCATCTAAATGTAGCATGCAGTAGCACCTGGATTGGGAACCTGGTAATCTGGTTTCCTCGTTGTACATTTTACCTGGTAATGATTAAGGATAGTAACATTGTCTGTTATAATATTAGAAATATCTTATTGTTCAATACATTATCAATCTGAAAATATCAATTAATTTATTTGTTTAGTGTGAAAGTGTAATCTGATCTGACAATTAATTTATTTGTTTAGTGTGAAAGTGTAATCTGATCTGACAAAATATATTTGTCACCACTATGTAACACATATCTGTTCATCGGAAATATAAAAACAATCATTAATTGTACATCTGTAATCATCTGGTCATTCAATTCAAATGTTATCTTTGTACAAGAGTTGGAAGAACATGTCCTCCTGACTCGTTCTCCTCCTCTCTTTATGACACAGAATGTCTGGTGTGTGAAGGCATCCCGATACTGTAGATTAGCACTGAGTGCTGATTGGCTCAAAACTCTTCTTCCCCAGAGCACCATATTTCAAACCCCCCAATTGCTCTGCTTTTGTGGCTCATTCAGTGAGCACTTTATGATCTCCCAGTGAAACGGAGGCTCATCTGCCTGCATTCCTTCTGCTATCTGCTTGAGAGCAGAGCCTATTCCAAGTGGCACATCCAGATGCCACCCCCGTGATGGGAGAGGTTAGGAAGAAATCTGCCCTTCCAAGAACCATGGAGCCTCTGAAGCCATCGCTCGTCCTGCAGAGTCCCCCCCCCCCCCGAGCAGAAAGATGAAGAAGCATCCCATCCGATCAGAAAGTTGAAGATTAGAATCCTCTCATCTCGAAAGACCTCGTGCCTCCTTGCCCGTGGCTGGGGGTGCTCTCTGCAGCCAGAGGGTGTGACCCTCTCTCTCTGACCCTTGACCTTCAGAGCGGTCCTAGTGATTGGGTTAACACTTCATAGAGATGTTTTCCTGGGTGCAGACAACTCAAAGTAATGGATTAGCACATTATCATTCAATTACAAAAATACGATAGGCCCCTCAGAATTATTTGGGAGCCTTCCTGACACATGCACATGCATACATGTAAGGTTTGTGTTAGTCATTTAACATGCAAGAATCATATACTCATCAGTCCAAAGCAGAGAAATGTTATTTTAAGTTAAATGTGAGCTAGTCCCTGTGGATATAACCCGTTCTCAATTATTCTAAATATTATATTAATTCACCATTTACCGTTTGATAAAAGATTAGTTTATCAGAAGTACATTTCCTCTTCCATAAACATAGGTTTGAGAAATGAATGTTTCAATATGAGATCAATTACTCAAATATAATTGACTCTCCCCTCCCTTTTCTTACATATGTCACATAATGTAATAACAACGTAGGAGTCTATTTAAACATGGTATCGTCTATAAGCTATTAATCGAGAAAACTCAGTATCAGCACGCAACTTGCAAATAACTCTTCTCTCTTTCCTATCCCTCTCTTATCCTCATCTCTCCATTCTCTCCTCCACATCTCTCTCTATTCTCTCTCTCTATTCTCTCTTTCTATTCTCTCTCTTATCCTCATCTCTCTATTCTTTCTTACTTCAGTTAGATATGAAATAAAACATAGAAGTCCATGTAAGCATGGTAGAGGTCATAATCCATCAGTCGAGAAAACTCAGTATCAGCTGTGCGCAACTAACAAAAACAATTGTGAGAACCATATATTATGCAGGAAATGCACACCTTTGTTGAAAAAACAAAACAAAAAAACAAAGCATCTCTGATTTGGGAGGAACAGCTTCAACCCCCTAACATCTGAGTCACCACTGAAGGCATAGCATGAATGATAGTGGGCGTCTGAGGGTGTCTTTACTGAGAAATGTCAAACAAATTCAAAACCTTACATTTGAAAACAGGTTTGCATCCCTCCACTTAAGGTGACGTTATCATTGGAAACAATAAGAACAAACTATTTTGATATAGAATCTATAAATTGAATCTTTAGAGCAGAACAGAATGGTTGTATTTTTAGCCTAAGCTCCGTGCAGCCTCATGGTCTATATAATGTGAATATATGTAGTAGACAGTAACAGGCCCCTGACAACAGGCCTATACTAAAAATGGTAGGGGCTTTTCACAGCTTGCCAACCTGCAGGCATCCTCTGCATAGCAGTATGGATAGCCTTAAAAAAACAAACAAACCCACTCTGTGGTAACGAGAGTCATATTTCTGACCCCTGTGCCCAAGTGAAGCCGTTTGACTCATCTGACTGACCCAAGGGTTTGGAGCTGGTGTGACAGGGAGGCTTCCAAGTGTTCAGAGCAGACGTCAAGCTTTCAGTTCATGGCTCGGTGGGGGGGAGCAGACCCACGTGAGACAGTATCAACGGCTGTACAGTTCAGTTTGAGGAATGTCATTCTCTCTGTGAGCAGGGAATGGTGTCCATTCTCGGACCAGACCATTAATGTCATGTAGCGCAGCCATAGCATCTCTGTGACTGCACTCAGCCGGTCTGTAGTAGGGCAGAGCTGGGTGACTTTTAGTGAAGCCGTCCGAAGCCATAGACAACAAACGGAACACAGGATCATCAATGTCTCTCTTTACCAGTGGCTCAATCATAAAAGAAATTAGTGGGGAAATGTGGAACACTAATCCATCATGTGAAATGTTGAGTTCATTTAAATAATTACTTATGGGATGAAATCAAATTATCATTAATATTAGAAACTAAAGTCAGTTAAAATAGGACTTGCACGGATCAGAATCTAATCAATACACCATTTTCCCAGCTCTGTAATGAAATGGATGACAAGCAGGTATGCAAACTTGTCACCTTTTGAATCCAAACTAGGTCGTTTGTGTGATTCATGTAGATCTGCAATACAAATATTATTTGGGGCATGGGCAAGGTTGCCAACTCTGGGTACCTGGCTGGATTGAGATTTCGATATCATGGGTTTAATTACACACATGCGCACGAAATGACTGCTATCGTGTCAGTAGCGGGACCTTAGCATATATGTAGGATATGTATATAATATATATATATAAATGCACAATATTGGACTCAGACTATAAAAGGGCACACAGTGTCATTCACTAATGAAAGTCAAACACATGTTTGTTTCCACTGTTTTATTGTGTGCCTGTCATGATAAGCAATTAATTGACGTATCAGCTCCTGAGTATTTTTTTTTTTTTTTTTTTGAAATACTAACATAAAATACACATTCTCTCTTGAGATGAAAAAGAAATCCATCGACAGTATTACTACACGACATATTTAAATGAAGCTGAACCTGCTGCTCCTCACAGAGGAAAAAAGGCTGTGTGAATTACTTTACATTCGTGGATCCCCCACTGTCCTGTGTGTGAAAACGGAAGACAGCCCACACACCTATCAATCATCAAACCGTGGGGTCCTATTTCATTATGTGATGAGTTCTATCAACACGTAATGTTGTATCAATGTATATCGAGATGTGTTACCGCAAAATTATTCTCCGTCGGGACTTCCTGCAACAACACCACGCCGCCACCTCGATTCTGATAGGCCAGAATCTATTATCAAAGATGTCCTATTTAAGAAGACGATCACTACGTGACAATCTGCAGCCGCTTGTTCTTGAGTAGAAGTACCAGAGTGTATGCATACTATGTTACAGCAAGAGTACTGCATTAAAAATGTTACTCAAGTGAAAGTAGAAAAGTATATTCTCATCAAAATATAGTGGAAATAGCGACAGTCGTTGTGCAGATTGGTCCATTTCAGAATAATATATATGATGTGTTTTATAATGATTTATCATCAAAGTGTTCTCAAAGCTGGTGAAGGTGCAGCTAGTCTGAAGTACTTTGTAGACTGCAGGGTAGCTGGTGGATTTACTCCAGGTGGAACTAAAGTCTGATTTAACACTTGATTAGATTTCACATCATTCATCCAGATCCGTAAAGTAACTAAAAGGTATGAAATACATGTAGCGGAGTAGAAATACACCATGTACCTCTGAACTGTAGAAGTAGAAGAATAAAGTGGCAAAACATTTAAATACTCAAATCAAGTACAAGTATCTCAAAATAGTGCTCAAGTATAGTACCTGTTGACTTTATGAACTTAGTTACACCAGTGGCTATACAGATAGAAAGACTAAGCCTTACCCAGAGGCATGAAAACACATCTATGAAAAATGCTCAACAATGCTGCCAGAACCACAAACTGACTGCTACAATTAAAATGAATGCCTCTATCCATCTCCATCAGATGTATATAGCACCTTTCAACGCAAGGCAATTGAAAGTGCCTTACAAAAAAATGAAAGACATTAAGCATTAAAAGAAAAGCTAATAAAATAAGCATTAAAAGGACAAATACATGGATAAAAGTTACAGTGCGGTCTAAAATATGAATAGTTCAATTAAAAGCATAATAACTGAACGCTGCTTCTCCATGTTTAGTTCTGACTCTGGGGACAGAAAGCTGACCAGTCCCTGAAGACCTGAGAGATCTGGATGGTTCATAGTTTAGCAGGAGGTCAGAAATGTATTTTGGGCCTAAACCATTCAGTGCTTTATAAACCAGCAGCAGTATTTTGAAATCTATTCTTTGACACACAGGAAGCCAGTGTAGAGACTTCAGAGCAGGAGTGATGTGATCCACTTTCTTAGTGTCAGTGAGGACTCGAGCAGCAGCGTTCTGAATCTGCTGCAGCTTTCTAATATATATATTTTTTTTTGTGAGACCTGTGAAGACACCATTTCAGTGTCCAGTCTACTGAAGATAAAAGCATGGACAAGTTTTTTTTTTTTTTTTTTTTTTTTTTTCAAATCCTGCTGTGACATTAGTCTTTAATCCTAGATATGTTCTTTAGGTGATAGTAGGCTGATTTAGTAACTGTAAATCACTTACACGTGTGTGTGTGTGTGTGTGTGTGTGTGTGTGTGTGTGTGTGTGTGTGTTTGTTTGGTTGGGGGTAGCCAGATGTTCCTCTTTGTGCCTTTAGGCCATAAAACCCCCAATGGTCGCTCTGTGGTCTTGCTCAGATTCTCTGCCCCTCCAAAGGTCACGCCTGTGATTGACCTCGGGTGCAGGATTTTAGGAGCAGAGGAAAGGGGAGATTCCGTCCAAAATGCAAACCTCTCCATGACTTGTCTTTAAAACGTTCTTTAAGTCCTGTATTAAGTCTTCTGTTATGTAGCGGAAAATCCCATTTAAAAATGAAGAGCAAAATAGTTTAGTTTACTTCTCTGTCTGTTCGGATTTGGAAATGTTTATGATTTATTTTTTGTGTGCTCGTGAACGAGAGAAGGAGAAAAAAACATCTACCTTTGAACTGCAATTACTTATGTTAAAAATTGCAACATTATACTCCTTAAAAAATTGCTCAATTCGTTTAAACACATTTATTATGTGCACAATAAAACCTCAACAAGTATATTGATCCTGGCTTAACCAGCGACCTTTACTCTATTGTTCATAAGCTCAGTATTTGACAACTATTAGGATTGTAGTAATGTCTGTATAGACCAATTGTACTAGAAATAATTTGAAACAGTTTAATAAAGAATGTTAAACTATATTTAAACTGTAATTGAACTTCAACGTATATCAATTATCTGATTCCAGTGGCCAGTTGGAAACAGACAATCAACAAGGTTTTCATTTTGCAGCAACAGCGCAAAAGTTTCAATTACTGTCTGACTATATTGCATTTAGCTGACGCTTTTATCCAAAGCGACTTACATTAAGTACATTCGACTAGGAAGACACAACCTTGAAGAAAACAGAACCCTATAAGTACATCAGGCCTCACAGAGCCAAGCACCTCAAGTGCTTCTCAACTGGCTATAGATAAGCCAGTCCTCATGTCTGAGTCTGGTTCTGTCTTATCTTCTTTGTTTTGGAATGTGTTCAATACATTACGGTTTTTTTTATTATTCATTATTACCATATAATACATAGATTTAAGAATAAATGAAACAAATAATACAACATTGAGCTGTTTGAGCTTTTCATCTTTACATTATTGTTTTATTTCTCTCAAGTCATTTAATTTTGGTGAAATAACTGAAGTTTTAGTTGATTTTACCCTGGCTGTGGACTGATTCATTATGAGTTGTTACAACGCATGCACAAGACGACGGGTAGACAAACAAACACGAAACAATTATACAAACAAACACTGCAGTTAGACAAACAAACATAAAAACTCTCAACAACTCAGCCTGACAAAAACTCTTCCAGCCTATTTTAATCCGAATTAGGGAGACTTTCAGAGGGGCCACTAATTATGAGCCCTCTATCCTCATAATTCTCGTGTATCTGCAAACACAGCCAAATTCAGCAATTCATACAACATTCTCAAACCACACATTGGGCACTTTCTTTAGTTCAAAAGCGTCAATAATTGCGGATAATGCTGTATGCTCCTTTTTTCTGCATGCAGCTCTCCCCAGGGGGCGGAGAATCGGCACCTCAGCAGAAATGCTATTTATCCTCTGAAAGCTCCTAAATTCGGCGATTTGTTTAAATACAAATCTTGCGACATTGCTTCTAATTCAGAAAATCCACTTTGCTGGTGCACCTCTCAAAAGTTTCTCTGAATATTTGTTGTGTGTAATTGCCTGGTGAGTTAATTCCAAGAAGCACACACAGAGGAGATCGATGAAATTCGATATTCCTAGGTTATCATTAGCCCCAAATATTCTCATAGTTTTCACATAAGCCGCGTTTGCTCGTAGACACCTGTCCCAGCAACAAACACGGGGAAATCGGCCAGGACAATATCCCCTTGACACCGATTCCTGAGGTTATAGATTAGCCTCCAGATGTAAATGAGTAGAGAAACCCAAAAAAATGCAGCAGCTCAGTTCTCTCAGGTAATTTTAATACACCGTTGATCTCAAACGCTGGCGAGTCAATCTCAAAATAGAAATGTACTCACCGATGTCTGAAAGATCTGAAGGTGCCTGTCCGTGACGCCAATATGTGAGAGAGATTTTCTTTTCAGCAATGTTGATGGAAGGAATGGAGGCTGGAGTCCGCTTTATATCAAACACCTGAGTTTATTGAGAGCCACGGCCGGGAGCATTGGCAGGGTTCTCACACGACTTCATCATGTGATTCCCCAGCCAACACTGAAGATTACACAGAAACACAGCGCAAATCTACACAGATAATCAAGGAGGAGCCTCTATTTCGCGCGTCTTCTGATCGATAATCACAAGAACCTGGATTCAGAGACAAAGACAGTCTGTTAAAGTCCTCTGGCAGTTAGTCACAGTCCCCCAACAGGAAAGCGGAACCTTTAACCCTTTAACCTTTAACCTCTTAACCCCCTGCTCTAAGTTATAGCAGACCTATGTGAAACACAAAATGCTTTTTGGTACAAACACATAAACAAAAATATTTCCTTCACAATATATATATTGCCACTGTTACTATATTGTTTTGGTACTAAAACTTTAACTTATACGATACCTGGGACAGCGTGATGCCGTTATTATGTCTTGACTGTGCTAAATAAAAGAGAACCTACATAGCGATTAAACAGATCCTGTATCTTGCTTATTTCTCTTAGTCTTACGCATACACACAAATAATTTATCATATCATTGAGATAAATAATGAAAATACAAGGGTTAATATCCTATAGGACACTATATAAATAAATGTACATAGTTGTAAAGTACCCGTATAACTGGTGTGTCTGCACTATTGTAATTGTGTCTGTCTTGACTGGTAAATAAAAGAGAACCAAAAGCACTGTAGAAATATCAGTTTTATTGTCAATTAAAAAATGTCAACACTGTTGAGATGCCTCATAAGGGCTGTGCGCGTGTCTTGGGGAGGCTGCCCCCCAGCCTCGCCAATGGCTGGCGCTGGCCCATCAAGCTGGGTCGCCGGTAAGGCAGTCCATTCGGCCCTGTACTCATCGCCATTACTCTCACAAAGGTTATGTAGTATGCAACATGCTGCCACCTGGATTTTTATCTTGTCAATCTTGCAGTCGTTTCGCTTCATCAAGCACCTCCATCTGCCCTTCAGTCTGCCAAAAGCGTTCTCCACCACCACTCGTGCTCGGCTTGTCTTGAAGTTGTACACATGTTGCTCGGGTGTGAGCCTTCCATTATCTTGGAACGGTTTCATCAGCCATCTTTGCAGGGGGTAGGCTGAGTCACCAAGGATATAGTAACCCACATCATGTCCACCAATATCCCTTGTCACATGAGGAAGTAGACCACCCCTATCCACAAAACTACCCAGTGATGACAATCCTAACACTCTGCTATCATGCATGCTACCTGGTAAGCCAACAAAAACACTCCAAAAGAGGCCCTTGCCATCCACAACACCCTGCAGGACGAGCGAGTGCCAGCCTTTGCGGTTGAAATACTCGTTGTGGTGTTCCTCTGGTCTCAGAATGGGGATGTGTGATCCATCTACTGCACCTACACACTGTGGCACACCCCATCTGCGCTCAAAAAATAACGCCATCTCCTTTAACTTCTCAGAGTTCGGCCATGGCATAAACTCAGGAAGGAGTAGCGTCACAACAGAGGAGCAGAACTCGTGCACACAGCAACACACCGTAGATCTGTCGACTCCAAACAAATGAGAGATGGTCCTGTACTCAGAGTTGGTCGCAAGTCTCCACAGTGCTATGGCGATTTTTTTACATACAGGTACACACTCCCGGAAGTTTGTGTCGCTTCTCCCCAACGTTGCTCCCAGGCGAGAACAGAGGTATTGAAAAGACTGCTTGGACATTCGGAAATCTTTAATCCACTGCTCATCGGTGTACGTTGGCACCACCGTCTCCCACCAGGCCGAGGTTCTATTGTTCACCCAGAGAGAGCGTGGGATACGGCGCGCACCGTAGTATTCGCATATCTGGAACACATACAAAGGCACAAATTAGCTCAACATGGGTCATTCCAGAATTGGAGGACAATTTAGACACCAACATTTTTGAAAAATGAACCTTTAAAAATTTGATAAAAAATGGTTATGTATTTAGGAAAAACAGATAATAAACCATCAAAAAAAGTGATTTGCCCAGCTAGGCATCAAATGTATATTTTCCAATGAAGAATTACCCCGGTTACTCTAATTATAGTAACAGGGTTGAAAATCAATGCTAATTTGAGCTTTAACCTCAGGAATTATTGCTAGATGTAGCATGTAATGCTACTTTCAAGGCAAGGACACACTTGGATATCTAATGCAAGAAAGATAACTTTGAAATCAATATGCTTTATTCTGAAAATATCAGTAACAGGGTGGAGTGGGTCAGAGTGCCACACTCTTTTAAGACTGAAAAGATTGTAAACGCATGTTGAGGGACACACCTTCTGTGCAAAATTACTGCTATTTAAAATATGTTTATGATTTAACAAATTGATTTTACCATTACAAGAGACATATATCAATAGAATAATACCAAAAAAAGTAAATAAAATCCCTATTTCAAATGTTATATTTGACTTGCAAGTTGGTCACCAAGATTTTTTATATGGGGGACATGAAATGTCCTACAATTCTGGAATGACCCACATAACTCCACAAATCCTACATTAGATAGTATTATGATTTACTGATAACTTACCATTGCTGTTCTTATGGCGTGATAACGCTCATCATTCTCAGCCGCCCTACGGTCAAACAAGGCCAGAGAGCGTGCATTCCGTCGTCCAATCCTTTTGCTATCGCTTCTTAACCGTCTTCGCTTCCGAAGCAGCGTTGCTATTTCAATTGAGGTGGTGTAGATCTGCTTTTGTGGCTTAAATAACTCAGTTACAACGCTGTATAACACGAGCACAAAAACCACAACATCAGTCAACTCCATCATGTTTGAGGTCTGCGGTCGGAAGTGTGTGTTGTTGTTCTTATCTTGGTTCTTCTTCTCTCGGTTTTTGGCGGATTGCAACTTTAAGGTGCATACCGCCACCACTGTACTCGCCGTGAAGTGGTTTGCGGCCTGCCAATAAACCCAAAGCAGAAGAAGAAGAAGTGACGTCAGCGGCTTCATTTGCCTAATCCACCCCCGGGGACTTTTTCTGGTGTGAACGCGATCTGTACTTAGTTCATGCGAACTAAAGAGTTCGCATGAACTAAGTTCGCATGAACCTTTGTGGGAAAAGTACCGCAGTGTGAACGCGCCTCTTGTGTTAAGATCTGTCTGTGTTGGTGTTTTGTCTTGTCTAGATCTGTCTGTGGTTCCCTGTCGTTAGTTTCCCTGGTGTGTCTGATTACCCGATTGTGTTCACCTGTGGCCCCTGTGTTTTCTCCTCCCTCCTCACCTGTGTCTTGTTTGTGTGATTAGTCTTGTGTATTGACGTGGTCTGCGGTGAGTGTTCTGTTCTGTGTTTGTTAATAGTTAGCCTTGTAATAAAGGAGCTATTTTTTGTCACATTAATCTGTATTTGGGTCCTGCTTCCTGCACACACCGTAACATTACGAACCGACCTACGATATGGGCCCAGCAGATCTGTTTGAGCAGGAACTAGTGGATTATACCGTTTCTTTGTCTGACTACGCTCATCGATGGATAGGAGCGGTCAGGGTTCAGCAGCGAGATGCTGCTCTGGCAGATGCAGTCCACCTTACGCTGAGGAATCAAGATTTGGTTAAATTCTTACCGGCCTGGCTTTTGGATTACCTCACGGTTTGTTTTCCCGATCCTGACAGACCCAGGTCTCCAGATTCCCATTTTGATACCACACGCATCGGTGTGGTCCGTCTGGCGTCAGCCCCTGCTTCTCACCCAGTGTTTGCTACAGTCCAGGAGCCATTCGCTGCTACTCGTCTGGCTTTTGTAGGTCCACAGAGCCTCCAAATGGCTCCTAAGAGGAGTCGCAAGGCCAGGTTAGCAGCACAAGCCCAAAAGGCCATGGTTCCAGAACCAGTTAAGCCCCCAGCAGCCATGGTTACAGCCCCAGTACAGGCCCCAGCAGCCATGGTTCCAGACTCAGCTCTGGCCCCAGCTGCCATAGTCCCTTCTCTAGTCCCTCCTCTAGTCCCTCCTCTAGTCCCTTCTCTAGTCACTTCCCTAGTCCCTTCCCTAGTCCCTCCTCAGGTCATTTTCCTAGTCCCTTCTCTAGTCCCTTCTCCAGTCTCACCTCTAGTCACTTCTCTAGTCACTTCTCAAGTACCAACTATAGTCCCATCTCTAGTCCCTTCTCTAGTCCCTTCTCTAGTCCCTACTCAATTCCTTTCTGAAGTCCTTTCTCAAGTCCCTCCTCTAGTCACTTCCCTGGTCCCTTCTCCAGTCCCCCCTTTAGTCACCTCTCTAATCACCTCTCTAGTCCCCTCTCTAGTCCCCTCTCTAGTCCCTCCTCTGGTCCCTTCCTGAGCCCCTTCTCTAGTCCCTCCTCTAGTCCCTTCCCAAGTCACTTCTCTAGTCCCATCTCCAGTTCCCTCTCGACTCCCCTCTCCAGTCCCCTCTCCAGTTCCCTCTCAAGTCCCCTCTCGAGTCACCTCTCAAGTCCCTTCTCGAGTCACCTCTCGAGTTCCATCTCTAGTCCCTCCTCTAGTCAATTCCCTAGTCCCATCTCTAGTCCCTCCTCTAGTCACTTCTCGAGTCCCCTCTCCAGTCCCCTCTCGAGTCCCCTCTCGAGTCCCCTCTCCAGTTCCCTCTCGAGTCCCCTCTCCAGTTCCCTCTCGAGTTCCCTCCTCTAGTCCCTCCTTTAGTCCCTCCTCTAGTCCCTCCTTTAGTCCCTGCTCTAGTCCCTCCTTTGGTCCCTCCTCTAGTCCCCTCTCTAGTTCCCCTCTCAAGTCCCCTCTCAAGTTCCCTTCTCTAGTTCCTCCTCTAGTCCCTCCTCTAGTTCCTCCTCTAGTCTCTCCTCTAGTCCCCTCTGGAGTTCCCTCTCTAGTTCCCCTCTCGAGTCACGTCTACTCTCCTGCCGGGGGACCTGCCAGCTCCTTGTCCTGTCTCGTTGGAGGTCCCGCCGACTACTCTCCTGCCAGGGGTCCTGCCAACCCTTTGTCCTGTGCCGTTGGAGGCCCCGCCGACTACTCTCCTGCCGGGGGGTCCTGCCAACCCTTTGTCCTGTCTCGTTGGAGGTCCCGCCGTCTACTCTCCTGCCGGGGGTCCTGCCAATCCTATGTCCTGTGCCGTTGGAGGCCCCGCCGACTACTCTTCTGCCGGGGGTCCTGCCAACCCTTTGTCCTGTCCCGTTGGAGGTCCCGCCGTCTACTCTCCTGCCGGGGGTCCTGCCAACCCTTTGTCCTGTGCCGTTGGAGGCCCCGCCGACTACTCTCCTGTCGGGGGTCCTGCCAACCCTTTGTCCTGTCTCGTTGGAGGTCCGCCGTCTACTCTCCTGCCGGGGGTCCTGCCAATCCTATGTCCTGTGCCGTTGGAGGCCCCGCCGACTACTCTCCTGCCAGGGTTCCTGCCAGGGTTCCCGTGTCCTGGTTCTCTTCCGTGGGGGATCCCGTCAGCGTCTTCCTGCCCGGCCTCCGGAGCTGGCTGGTCTTCGCCCTCGAGCCCGGCCCTCTGAGAGCCCGGCCCTCTGAGAGCTGCAGTTTTCACCCTCGATCCCGACCCTCTGAGAGCCGCAGTCTTCACCCTCGATCCCGGCCCCCGGAGAGCCACGGCCTTCGCCCTCGAGCCCGGCCCCCTGACTTTCCCGGCCGCGGTCCTCGCCCTCGAGCCCGGCCCCCTGAGAGCCGCGGTCTTCGCCCTCGAGCCTGGCCCTCGAGCCTGGCCCCCTGGGAGCCGCGGTCTTCGCCCTCGAGCCCGGCCCCCTGAGAGCCGCGGTCTTCGCCCTCGAGCCCTGCACCCTGAGTGCCGCGGTCTTCGCCCTCGGGCCCCCTGACTCTTCCTGCCACTGCCTTCGCCCCTCCATAACCCCCTTTTCAAACTCTACCTTGCCCCCGGGCCGTCCGCCCGAGACAACTTCCGGGTCCTCCGCTGTGCCCCTGGGCTGTCAGCCCAAGTCCGTCCTCCAGACCCCCTCCACCCACCCTGTTGGCCCTAGTTTTGTGTCCCTCCTCCGGTCCCCCTCCACCCACCCTGCTGGACTTTTTTTGGGATGTCTGGGATCCGTCCCTTGAGGGGGGGGGGGGTACTGTTAAGATCTGTCTGTGTTGGTGTTTTGTCTTGTCTAGATCTGTCTGTGGTTTTCTGTCTGCGTTGTGTCTAGATCTGTCTGTGGTTCCCTGTCGTTAGTTTCCCTGGTGTGTCTGATTACCCGATTGTGTTCACCTGTGGCCCCTGTGTTTTCTCCTCCCTCCTCACCTGTGTCTTGTTTGTGTGATTAGTCTTGTGTATTGACGTGGTCTGCGGTGAGTGTTCTGTTCTGTGTTTGTTAATAGTTAGCCTTGTAATAAAGGAGCTATTTTTTGTCACATTAATCTGTATTTGGGTCCTGCTTCCTGCACACACCGTAACACCTTGCCCCTCTCTGCCCTCATTGACTGTGGAGCAGAGGACAGTTTTGTGGACCTAGAACTAATCAACCAGCTGGGTCTCAAGTTGGAAACCTTACTGGACCCTATGACTGCTTATGCCCTAAATGGTCAAAGCATTTCAAGAGTAACACAGCAGACACAACCTGTAACCCTGATTATTTCTGGAAATCACAGAGAAGTAATTCAACGTAAGGTTATTTCCGCCCCAGCTACCCCTTTGGTTCTTGGTTACCTATGGCTTCACACCAACTATCCGCATATTGATTGGGCTGGAGGAAGAATCATTGAATTGAATCAGTTGTGTCACCTTAACTGTTTGCAGTCTGCTGTGCCTCCCGTCCCTGTTAACCCTATGCCTGCTCCATGTGTCTCAGCTAATGTAGACTTATCTGGTGTTCCTGACGTTTACCACAACCTGAGTGGGGCCTTCAACAAAGATAAAGCTCTCTCTCTCCCTCCTCATCGTCCCTATGATTTTCCCATCGATCTGCTTCCTGGGGCTCCTTTACCAACCAGCAGACTCTATAATCTGTCCCGGCCAGAGAGAGAGGCCATGGAGAAATACATCTGACTTCCTTGCTTCAGGTATTATTCATCCTTCTTCCTCCCCTCTGGGTGCTGGGTTTTTCTTCATGGACAAGAAGGATAAATCACTCCAACCCTGTATTAACTTTCGTGGGTTAAATAACGTCACAGTTAAAAACAAGTACCCACTTCCCCTGATAAACTCATCTTTTGAGCCTCTCCAAGGTGCCACCATCTTCTCTAAACTCGACCTCAGAAATGCATACCATCTGGTTCGAATTCGCCAAGGAGATGAGTGGAAGACAGCCTTTAACACCCCCGTGGTCACTTTGAATAATTTGTCATGCCCTTTGGACTCTCTAATGCCCCAGCTGTTTTCCAGGCCCTTGTTAATGATGTCCTGCGAAATTTCCTCAACCGGTTAGTTTTTGTGTACATTGACGACATTTTGATCTTTTCCAAGAGCCTGGAGGAACACCAGAACCACGTCAGTCAAGTTCTACAGAGGTAGCTTGAGAACAAATTGTTGGTCAAAGCTGAGAAATGTGAGTTTCACCAGGAACGGGTCAGTTTCCTTGGTTACATCATCAGGCAAGGCAAGTCGGAGGCAGATCCAGGAAAAAGATTCTAGCTGTCACTGAGTGGCCAGTCCCCACAACTCGGAAGGAGTTGCAGAGGTTCCTGGGTTTTGCCAACTTCTATCGCCGGTTCATCAAGAACTATAGCAAGGTTGCAGCTCCACTCTCCAGTCTCACTTCCATCAAAGTCAAGTTTTCCTGGAGCACTGATGCTAACAATGCATTTCTTCAACTCAAGTCCCTGTTCACTTCTGCCCCCATTCTCATCCAGCCGGGCTCAAGCAAGCAGTTTGTTGTTGAGGTTGATGCATCAGACATCGGGGTTGGCGCTGTTCTGTCCCAGACTGCAGGGCCAAACAATAAACGTCATCCTTGTGCTTTCTTCTCTCGCCGTCTTTCCCCAGCAGAGAGAAATTATGATGTGGGTAACAGAGAGCTTCTGGCGGTGAAGATGGCATTGTAGGAGTCGTGACACTGGCTCGAGGGCAGTGAGCAGCCATTCCTTGTTGGGATTGACCACAAAAACATGGAGTACATCCAGTCAGCCAAACGGCTAAACTCCCGACAAGCCAGGTGGGCCCTCTTTTTTGGTCGTTTCAACTTCTCACTTACATATCGCCCTGGCTCTAAAAATACCAAGCCCGATGCCCTGTCCAGATCGTTCTCGCCTGTGGGACCTGTAACCTCCTTTGACTCAATTCTCCCCCAGAGTTGTGTTGTGGGTGCCCTCACCTGGGAAATCAGTAACTCGATCCAGGAGGCGCTTTTGGAGCAACCAGACCCTGGTAGCGGTCCGCCTAATCGTCAGTTTGTCCCAAACTCAGTCCGTTCCCAAGTTCTGCAGTGGGTCCACAGCTCCCGTTTCGCCAATCATCCAGGTGCCAACTCTCCCTTCTCCGGAGACATTTCTGGTGGCCAACAGTTGACAAAGACACCAAGGAATTTGTTTCAGCCTGTACAACGTGTGATAGGAGCAAGGCCTCTCATCAGAGACCTGCAGGATTGCTTCAGCCCCTTCCTATTCCAAGTCGACCCTGGTCACATATTGCTCTGGACTTTGTCACCGGCCTACCTCCCTCACAAGGTAACACAACAATTCTAACTGTTGTTGACCGTTTCTCCAAATGTGCCCATTTTGTAGCCCTGCCCAAGCTCCCCTCAGCCCTGGAGCCCTCCCAATTACTCACCCAGCACGTCTTACATTTACATGTAATTCCGGCTGACATCGTCTCCGACCGTGGCCCTCAGTTCACCTCTCAGGTTTCGAAGAATTTCTGTCATTCACTTGGTGCATCTATCAGTCTAACCTCTGGATATCATCCCCAGTCTAACGGGGCCAATCAAGACCTGGAATCAACTCTCCGCTGTGTTGCCAATCGCAATCAATCTACCTGGAGCTCCCTTCTACCCTGGGTTGAGTATTCCTTCAATTCACTCACGTCTTCTGCTACTGGTCTCTCTCCCTTTGAAGCCTCCTTAGGATACCAACCTCCCCTGTTTCCTGATGAAGAGAGTGAGTTGGCAGTTCCATCCGTCCAGCAACATCTTCGTCGGTGCTGAAAGATTTGGAGGGACACTCGCTCGGTACTCCTCCGGACTTATGCCAGAAATCAACGGTCAGCCAACCGTCACAGACAATCCGCCCCCACTTACACCCCTGGACAATCAGTTTGGTTGTCTTCCAAGAATATCTCCCTCCTCACCGAGTCTAAAAAGCTGTCCCCTCGGTTTCTTGGCCCCTTCCTCATTGAGCGTATCATTAACCCCTCTGCTGTCCGCTTGAAACTCTCCAGATCCATGAAGATTCATCCCACCTTTAATTTTTCTCAAATCAAGCCAGTTCACACCAGCGACCTGTGCCCTCCAACCGTTCCCCCTCCTCCCCCCCCGAGTCATCGATGATCATCCTGCCTACACAGTACGTCGACTTATGGATGTCAGGCGCCGGGGCAGGGGCTTGCAATACTTGGTTGATTGGGAGGGTTACAACCTTGAGGAACGTTGCTGGGATCCTCGGTCACGCATCATGGACCCTGTCATGGTGAGGGAGTTCCACAGGGCACACCCTGACAAGCCTGGTGGTCGCCAGGAGGCTCCCGTTGAGGGGGGGGGGGGGTACTGTGAGGATCTACAGTGCTGCCTCCTTCTTTTCCCCTTTGTTGTGCTTGTTGTTGTCTGTCTGTCTGTGTATCTGTCTTCCTGGCTGGGCGTGGCTGACCTACTTTCGATTCCCGCCAACTCACCTCCTCAGCTGTTGCTCGTCACTCTGATTCAACTACTCACCTACACCTGCTTATATACCCAGTGCTCCTACAGAACCAGAGTCACTGAAATGCTGGAGACACTGAAATGGTTAACTGTCAGACAGAGGTCAACTTATATTTTATTAAATTTTGTCAGAAATATTACAGTGACTCACTCACCAGATATATTATCACAAAGGTTTATAGCGTAATATGCACAACATACATGACATACAATAGAAGGAAGGTTTGTATTACCCAAATCTAAATCACATATGGGACAGAAAACAGTCATGTACAGAGCCATGATCAGCTGGAACTCTTTACCGGTCCATATCATTCAGGAACCTTCTCAAGTACATTTCAAAAGGTTGCTAAACAAATATTTAAGTATTACAAAGTAAATTTGAACTGTGCCTGTGGCTATGTATGCATATATTATTATGTACACTTATTTGTATTTACCTTTGTTTGGCCTTAGGATGGCGATAATTGGATGACCATTTTAGTTTTCACTTCATTTCACTGTAAATTGCATGAAATTATGAGCCGTTTTGTTTTAATTTTGTTGTATGTATGTTTATGTATGTTTTGAGTGTGTGAGGACCCCAGGAAGAATAGCCAATGCTCATGCTAGTGCTAATGGGGATCCTAATAAAGACAACAAGACAACCTGGTTTTCGTCATCCAGTATTCACCAGTTCGTCGTCTCACTACGTTGGTAATTCGTCTTGGTATTATAGCTATTAGCAAAACCTATGTCACAGTGTTCCTGTTATCCTGACCTTGTACCCTCTCTGTTCAGAATCCATCTGCCTCATCCTCTGCCTGCCACGTCCAGTCACCAACCCCTCGTCTGTTTTCCTCCGTGCATCCTTGCACACCAGCCCCAGCCTGCTCGCTCTCGTCAGCTCTGGATCCCCGGCTCACCTCGTCTATGTTCCTCCGTGCTTCTCCGCACACCAGCTCCAGCCTGCTCGCTCTCGCAAACCCTGGATCTCCGGCTTCGGACCTCCGCTCCACTTCCGGAGAAACTCCCTGGCCCTGGACATTGTAAATATCCAATTCCCTCTGCTGTTCAGTTTAAACCGGTTTTTGGAAATAAAACCTTTTGCTTCATTACTAGTTACTTCATTTAAAAAGTAACTCAGTTACTTTACTGATTACTACACCAAAAAGTAATGCGTTACTTAAAAAAAGGGCTCCCATTATATTAATGCCCTTATAGCCTTCATTTCAGTACTGTTATTGCATTGGAGAATAATACAATCTGTTGATCAACTTGACATGCATTATATGCAATCTGGATTGCATCGATATTAGCTGGCTTTCCATTTTTGTATATTCTTTCTCCAGGTAGTTGGGAAAAGTTTTCCGTTTCATATGCCGTGTGCCGCTCGGACATGGTATCATGCTAACTAGCTCCCTGAAAGCGGGTGACTCCACTGTAGCAATAGCCTGCATGTGTTCTACAACATACCGTGTAATGGCTTTATCGACTTTTCCCTGGCTAGCAGTCCGTTGGTTAAAATCCAGCCGCTGTTGCTTAGGTGGAGGTGGAGTGGCGTTGGATGAGTCTGGGTCTGTGCCGGTCTTAGCTACTAGCTTCGTCCCAGCATGTTGTTTTTGCAGATGTTTTAAGAGATTTGAATGACTGGTTTGGGCAGTAGATAGGCTCTTTGACCCGCCAGGACACAACTTACATTTAACAGAAACTTTCTTTTCTTTGTGCTCGACAAAAGTGAAATAGTGAGAATATCTCCAGGTGGAGAAACTAGACTTGAGCTCCGCCGCCGCCATGATAGTCTTGTTAGTAAACAACACAAACACGCCCACAGCCTGTCTCCGCATGTGACACAGGAAGTATCTAAGTACATTTACTCAAGTACTGTACTTAAGTACAGTTCTCATCTCTGTTCGCCTGGCTGTTGACTATATAAAAAAAATAAAACGGAGTAACGCATTATGTAGTAACGGTAACTGAGTTACTGAATTTAAAAAGTAATGCGTTAGAGTACTAGTTACTGCCAAAAATAACGGCGTTACAGTAACGCGTTAGTCCCAACACTGCTTGTTAGACGCTTTTATCCAAAGCAAACTTTTTTTTATAGGGTGCCGTTTGGACTTCATAAGTTGGGTCAAATAAATAGTTTTTAATGTTCTATTCTATAAAGGACATATCTAATTTGCTAAAAAACATTTTGGTCAAGCTCAGGCACCTAAATCTTTATATATATAGATATATTAACAACACGTGACACCCGGGATATGTCCACCCTGTTAAGGACATACACATTACTGCTTAAATGAGTTTTCAGTGCATTCTTACAATTTAAGTGACTTTTTAACAAGAGTTGTATGTCCCTAACTCTAATTAGATATATATTTCATACCTAATTAGTTTTAAGTAGTATATATTGAGAAAAACAAGTGTAGATTATGACAACGTGGCATATTTTTCCACTGTTTTTCATGAGAAAACTTAAATATAATAAAAATTACTAAAAGTTTCTAGAATATATAATCAACCTCTCTCATTTCTTTATAAAAGTAAAAATATACACTTGATATTTTCATTAAACTATGCTAGAAAAATACCAACATAACAGGGTGGACAGACGTCTAACAGGGTGGACATACGTCTAACAGGGTGGACACCAGTGGAAGTCCGTCAAGGTCTTCAGGACCTTCTCTCCAGGCCCTATCATTTTAAAGTGTAATTTTTGGTTAAAATATTACACAGTATTAATTCTATTGTTAAAACAATCTTTTATAGTAAATTATTAAAATTGTTTGAATATATCAAATCGTTTTGGTTTGATCTACCCACTATTTGGAGCTGGAGCTGCAACTTTGTGTATCTGTCTCTGCCTTTGCTTCTTCATAAGGCTATCTCAGTCCCAAAGGTCTGCTGTGTCTATGGTTGCAGGGTTTTCTTATAGAATGTGTACTTTAGAGTAGCAACAAATATTAACAGAATTAAAAAAAAATATCAGAATTAGATTTGTGGTCTTTGGTACGCCTCTAGGACCTGTGAGCAAGTCTGTGTGATGTCATCATATTTTCCAGCTGTGGGGCACGTAGGCTATTGCCCTACGTTGGAGACTGAGGAAAATGGCAGCTAATGAAGAAGACAGTAATTTGCTTCATAATTCATTTATTCAGCAGAATTTCTAATAAAAAAAATCACAGAAAAAGAAAGGCCAACACCAAAACTTGGAGGGCTCAAACAGGTAGGCAAAGGCTTTATGAGGCACTTTGCTGAGGCCAACTATAATCATGCTCGTTTTTTGCCACCACCGGTGGCTCCTGGAACACCACTGGGTTTGGTAGCCTGAACACCTTAACCAAGAGCTCTGATCATCGTACATAACTTCAAGTACATTTTTAGTTTACATAAAGTTATTTTCTAGGTACTTCCATGTAAGCTTCTCAAGTTGGACTGAGCGCTTGTTGAGTGCCTTTGGCTCTGGTATAAGACAGAGAAGTTGTTCCTCTGCATACCAGCTGACATCTTCACGTGGTCTTGGCCAGAAGTATTTGTTTACTCCATTTCTATGCATGCACTTCACTTGAATGCTATCCTCCTCCACGTCCATGATGATGCCAGGGTACACATCATCGTCATACTTAATGACGCACCACCCTCCAATGTGTGTGCTGTCAACTGCCGGTGGTCGCCATGGGGTCTCTTCATTCTGATTTGGGGGGATCACAGGAACTCCATTCACAGTAGCTACTTTCAGGTTGAAGCAGGCACAATCCTGTGGACCATCCTGCCTCTGACAGAAACAACTGATGTCCCTGTACTTGATATGCCCAGGTAAGACGCTGATCACCTGGTGCATCCTCATTGTGCCCTTAATAGGTGTCAGAGCAGGGACCTGAGGTGAAAAGAGAGGATATACAGTAGTATGAGATATAATATTCAAAATATTTGGCCAATAACAATAACTATCAACGTATAGAGAGCCTCAAAATACTTGACTACTGTGATTGTTTTTGCAGGGGTGCGGGGCATCTTTACCTCTGCAAAGAAGAGCTCCACTGTTGATTCCAGTCTCTTGAGGTTTTTGAAAAGAGTGATGGCATCTGGAACATCTTCCCCCAAGCGCACAATTCAGTCCGCTGACCGCTTCAATGTCCCTCCGATGCCATCTGGAGCTCCTTTGCCATGGCTGGCCTCAAAGAAACCAAGCCTGAATGGCTCAGTGGAGAGAAAGTAAAAGTTTCCCTTTTGCTTGTACTGGGTTGCCGGGCCATCACTGTAGAAGTGAAGCCTTTCCACCTTTGGACACTTGGTCTTCACCATCTCCAGGACAGGCTCCAGGTGGGCCCAGATCGCTGGTGGGTCATGTCGTTGTGAGGATGAGATTGAACAGAATGACAGTGGTGTCTGTTCAGTGGTGTACAGTACACCAGTGTGCAGCATTGCCTGTTGATGGGATCCGCCAAAATGCACAGACTGGATCTCGTTGTGATATTTGCAAGAGTAATTTTTGCTGAAATCGATGTGGATTAAGCACTCGTTGGCTTGGAGGCTTTCCCGTAGCTGTCTGTAAGCACTGTATTGCCACCTGATGTTAAAAAGGTGCTTACGGAATTTGAATAGATTCTCTTGAAAATGGCTGACCAGTTCTGATTCAGTGCTCTGCACCTCTTTTTTAAGCGTAATGGTCTTCCTCTCTTCCTCACCTGTCCTTTCAGTAGACCATTGTACAACTTGTACAATTTCCTCTGTGGCTGATTTCAGGGTCGGGTGAGTGGTGAGGCGGTACTCTACACAATCACCATAGGCGCAAGCTTTCATTTCTGTGGCACAGACAGTCAACCATCTCCTTAATATTCTTGGAGACGACAATCCCATGGCTGTAGAGGGTGTCAGCCATGAACTGGAGGTTTTCATGGGTTTTACACTGGCACGTGGCCCGATCAGCATCAGTAGGGGCCACGACCCAAAATGGCCGACATGTACAAAAAAGACAGTATGATACGTTGTCTGAGTTTTCGGATGCAAATTTCCTGTGAAGGTTCTTGAGTGTGTCAGAAAGCAGTCGCTTCTGCATCTTCTTCTTCCTCACTGTGATGGTCTGCTTGCGGTTGTCATACGACTCACGTCATCACGAAGAAAGAAGGTATGGATACTGGCTTTACTTTCAAGACTCCTTGAACTCTTCTTCCTCTGAAAAGTAGTAAGGTCTGCATCCCTGTCCAACATCCCCCTCTTCTTGGAGAATCCAAGAGCCCTAAGGCAGACTGAAAAATAAGGCTCTTACGAACATGTGGAGAAACCCTCTGATCATGTAGCATCCTATTCACCAATGCACGTGGGGATGAGGAGCTTTTCTTACACCGTAAAAATCTTTTTGTATACTTTTCTTTCTTTCTTATCTCTCTATCCAGCTTGGCCTTTAAAAAGGCTAGCTCCTGTTGGAGTCTTCTCCTTCCATTTCTTGCCCTCTTTTCCCCTTGAAGGCGCTGCCTAAACACACACACACACACACACACACACACACACACACACACACACACACACACACACACACACACACACACACACACACACACACACACACACACACACACACACACACACACACACACACACACACACACACACACACACACACACACACACACACACACACACACACACACACACACACACACACACACACACACACACACACACACACACACACACACACACACACACACACACAGCGAAAGCAAACATAATTAAAACTGCGGTCGCACTTGTGCGCGCAGTGATGAGCGGGCCCTCGCGTCCGTGCGCCTGTCGGGGAGGGTTGCTGGTCCCCCCCCTCAGTCCTCCGAGATGAGCCGTTTGTCATGTCTCTAAATTGTTTACCTGACTTTGCGTTCCTTTGTTTCTGACCAGGAAATCTTAGGCATGTTCTGTCGGTACCATTTTTCCTGCATCAACCAGTTAGCGATATGCCGACAGTGAAGAATAAACATATTTATAACTAGTTTAGCTAGCTCCAGAGGTAGATGGAATAGCGAAGTGTGTTTGGTCTAACTGTTAGTGTGTGTTTTGCTCAGCTCCGCAGTCAGTCACAGCAAACATTTAAATGTAAACCTAAGACGCAAAGAAGTCCAAGATAACAGATAAATATAAACAACTATAATGTAGATTCAATTATATGAGAGAAGTTGTAGATTAAGTGTAGACAGTATTTAAAAAAAAAGACAATGTTAACAGCAATGTAATAAGTATATACAGTATTATGCAAAATGACAAGTACTACATGGCACACAGATGTAATTTTTTTAATTATAAGTAAAAGTATGTAAGGCTGAAGTGACAGCAGTGATGAGCATTTAGATTAATGACGGGCATATTTATCGACTGAACATGCTCATTTTCTTCAGTAATGTGTCTGACCCTCCACTGATGCTGTATACTAAGTTTGGCGTTGAAAAAGAAAACATGGAAATGTAAGGTAATATTTCACTGTTTTTAACATTATGGTAATTTAAAAAAAAATCAAGAAGTTGGAGCTTTGGGGTTCCGGGACATAATATGTAGAGTAGGTCCACCCGAATAAGTGGGCACAATTTCAGGTCATTCGGAGTTACGGTGCCACTTTGTAAAGGTTTCCAAAAATGGAAATGTAGTAGTTTGGATGAATTTGTGACATGTAAATCGTCAACAATGGTGTATTCGCTGTTAGCTTACGACCTCCACGAGTAATTTTTCAAAAATGTGCTCCTCAATTAAGTATTATATTGGATAGGGGCTGAACCTGTCCTGCATTGGAATTTTTCCGATCATTCCCCTAGGAGGAGTTCGCAAGAACGTGCGTAAAATGGCTGAAAAACGCACATTTTTCAAAATGGCCGACTTTTTGGGGGGCGGGGCTAATGGAAGGCAATTTGAAATATGGGTGCAATCATAATAGCAATATGTATACAGCGTTTCGTGAATATCGGAATAACTATATCCGAGTAGTTTAGAGTAAATTGAGACATGTAAATCGTCAAAAATGGTGTATTCACTGTTAGCTAACGACCTCCACGAGTACTTTTTCAAAAATGTGCTCCTCAATTAAGTATCGTATGGGATAGGGGCTGAACCTGTCCTGCATTGGAATTTTTCCGATCATTCCCCTAGGAGGAGTTCGCAAGAACGTGCGTAAAATGGCTGAAAAACGCACATTTTTCAAAATGGCCGACTTTCTGGGGGGCGGGGCTAATGGAAGGCAATTTGAAATATGGGTGCAATCATAATAGCAATATGTATACAGCGTTTCGTGAATATCGGAATAACTATATCCGAGTAGTTTAGAGTAAATTGAGACATGTAAATCGTCAAAAATGGTGTATTCACTGTTAGCTAACGACCTCCACGAGTACTTTTTCAAAAATGTGCTCCTCAATTAAGTATCGTATGGGATAGGGGCTGAACCTGTCCTGCATTGGAATTTTTCCGATCATTCCCCTAGGAGGAGTTCGCAAGAACGTGCGTAAAATGGCTGAAAAACGCACATTTTGCAAAATGGCCGACTTTCTGGGGGGCGGGGCTAATGGAATGTATGTACAAATATATCCGCAATTCCATGAGAAATGTCTGTGCCAAAATTCGTGAAGTTTTGAGAAACTATATGTGACTACCACACAATAGGGGGCGCTAGTGAGCAGTTTTTTGGAAAATGTACGTTTTTTTTTTACATTTTCGAAAAAGTCCTGGGATCTGACTTGTGTCCCAAGTTTTGCGTCCGAAGCTCATTTTATGCTATCGCAATTTAAAAATAATGTATAGGCCACGCCCACATTCTGCACTTGTTGCGACACTTTGAATATAAGTTCGTAGTCGCCCCGAAAGTATGTGTAAATAAAAAACAAAAAGATTAGTCCATCCCCTCTTGAGTTATAAATTGGTGGTGTTTTTGGCGCCCCCTATAGTCCAAAATGAAAATACTTTGGTGTGCCTATTCCCCAAGACAGATTTAACGTTTCCACCAAAATCTTTGATGTTTGGATACATTGTTGATGAATTAGGAGCATTTAATTCTAAGCCCCGCCTTTTTGCGAGTACGTTTTAATTCATGGCGGAAATATTTATCGTTTGAACATGCTCATCTCCTAGGGTAATGTGTATGACCCTCCGGCGATACTGTATACGAAGTTTGGTGTTGATAAACTAAAAATTGAAATTTAAGTGAATATTTAAGTGTTTTTAAAATTATGCTAATTTAAAAAAAAATAAAGTAGGCGGAGCTAAGGATTCCAATTGGATTATTTGTAGAGCAGGTCCACCCGGATATGTTTGCAAAATGTCAGGTCATTCGGAGTTACGGTGGGACTTTGTGAATTTTTCCAAAATGGAATTGAAATAGGTGGCGCTAGCGAGCAGGTTGGACAATTTGAACTCATTGACTCCAAAATATCAAATTTTTCACCGGTCCTGGCGTCCGTGCAAAATTATACAACTTTTTCAGCATCCTAAAGGCCTGAAAACAAGGATTCCGTAATTATATAATAATAATAATAATACCACGAATAACAATAGGTATCCTTGCACTTCGTGCTAGGACGCCGTTGGGTCCTAGCACTCTCGTGCTCGGGCCCTAATAAGTCCTTATAAACAGCTCAAAAAGTGTTCAAAACTGTGTATTGTGTTCCATATGCCGAGTACATTTTCTATAAACTTCCTCTAACCTTGAAGGCCCTGGTTCTGGTTCTGACTGACTCTTGGGAGTTGCAGAAGGAGTGCTGAGGGAATCCCTGGCTCTGGAAACTTTGGCCCTTGCGGCTTTCTTTGCCTCCCTCCATTTCTTCCTTTATCCCCTTTTCTCCCTCTCACAGACCTCATTAATACCCATCTTTATGCCTTTCTCTCTGTCCCTCCTCCATTTCTCTCTCTCTTTTTCAAGGTATTGCTGTCTTCTCTCTGGGTCAGCATCACGGCGTGCTCTCTAGTACCGCTGTGATTCAGCTGCACTTATCGCGGGTGCCATTCCTATACAAATGCATGCCATTACTTTAAGTACTATACGTATACTCCTTGTGTACATAATATACTAGATAATATACCGATCAGTGTTTCCCTAGGATTTTTTGCAGCAGTTTGTGTTGTGCCATAGATCTAATGGTGGTGATAATTTATTATATTATAAAAACATTATTATAATGTTATAATAGTAATATAATAAAACAATAAATAATATAATATTAATATAATATTAACAAATGTTGTAATAAGTAAACAATACTTACATATCCACCCTGTTAGGATGTTGTCCACCCTGTTATTGAATAAGCCTAACAGGGTGGACATTTTGAGCAAAAGTTAGCCTTTACCCTACCTGTGTTAGCATATTTGCTAGCATGACCTTGGATACTTTATGAGGAATCAATCACTTTTTAAAGAAACTTTTTAAAATAATAGAATTCGATTAATATCCTTCATACTTAGGCCTAACAGGTTGGACATATTATGTTCAAATACATTAAACAAAATTGACAGAAACATCCAAATCAGTTGTAAGAGCAGTAGAAACCCACACAGCTTACTTCAGTTGAATTTCCCGCCTCTGGTGTCATTTAATTTCATAGGTGTGATGTCACTGAGAAATATGTATTTTTCTTAAAGGGACAGAAACACAGCTCAACAGGGTGGACAGCGACGAACATTAAACCTTTTTTTTTTTTTACAATTTGAATAAAAACATTATTTGATTAGATAGACAAGTTAAATAAAATAATAATAACATATTTATAAATTAATTTGTTTTTAATAGCTATATTTTAGATCTAAGTTGAATGACCAGCAGTGGGGACATGGAAAAACTCCTTGATATCCCTTTAACCAAAGCTTTTAAAATGAAAAAAAAACTTAGATGTGCATTTCATTGTATTAATAATAAATTAACAATTGAACACACATTAAAAACGAAATTTAATTAGTATTTGTCCAGATTTAGACAAAAAACAACATATTTTGTACTGGGGACACCAAAGGCACCACATAAAAAAATGACCCTGTGGGCAATCCCCACATGCAGGCAGGGGCGCCGCCAGGGATTTTGGGCCCCATGAAAATATATCACATTGGGCCCCACCACCAGGCACAGGCCACTTTGTTTATAAATTACCTCGAGGGCCGTACCAAATGGTCTAGTGGTCCGTATATGGACCGGGGGCTGGAGGTTCCCCACCCCTGCTTTAATATAATAACATTAGTATTAATATCATAACCAAAATGTCGGCGATTAACATTTTGTTTACCTAATACAGACTGATCACTCAATGCTTCAAACTGTCCATCATCCTAAACAGAGGCGGCGCTAGGGGGTGGCTACTTGGGCTCAAGCCCCGGATGTTTTCTGAAAAGCCCCGGATGTTTCACTTAAAAAAAAATAAAAAATTGTAACATTTTTTTTTTTTTTTTGAAAATGTCTCGGGAGTAATGTGCAGTACCGGAGTCCACCAGAGAGGCAGCCGCTGCGGGACATTAGCCTGCGTACTGCGTAGCCTTCCCTGCCCTGAAGAAGAAGTGATCCTTCCTAGTGCCTGATGAGTTTTAAGCTAATAGCCTATAAAGTTATGGATATTAGAAAGTTATTTTCATCGAAGCAGCAGCAGCAGCAGCAGCAGCAGCAGTATCAGCAGCTGACAACAATGTCATCACCAGCAGTGAAGAAATGGATGTTTCAGGTTTGTGAATCTAATGGTGATATCTGCACTCTGGCTGACTGAGTAAGAAGTGAAAAAGAGTGATGTACTGTAACGTTAATCTTATAGCTAGTAAACATGGAGTAACCAAGGCAAGTTAAGTTTATTTATATGGCACCTTTCAACACAAGGCAATTCAAGGTGCTTTACAAAAATGAAAGACATTCAGACAAAGGCATTTAAAAACAGTAAAAGATAATAAAAGAAACATTAAAAGAAAAAATACATGAATAAAAAGTTACAGTGCAGTTTAAGATATGAATAGTTCACACAGAAGTTCCACTTTACTGATGAACACAACAGCTCAGTTTAAATTAAAAGTAGCGACAAAAAGATAAACCACACTAAGTCGATACCCTTATATGTTAGTATGTATACAGAACATGACTAAAAATTATCCTAAGATGTAACGTTAACCCTTCATACCTCAGTCTACTTTTAAGACACTAACATAACGTATTCCAATTTTTATTTTGTTTTTGCGCGTGGAATTATACCGGCTCTCGTTTCAGTACACATAACAACGGAACCATAGCAACGGAACTGACAGGCTACGGAACTGACAGGCAACACTCTGAATCCGATTGGCTGTGACTGCATGCACTCAGAGTGCCCGATTCAGAAACGTGACTCTTACACCAGTGGCGTAGCCAGGAATTATTGTGTGGGTGGGCCTGGAGAAATGTAGGTGGGCCAGGGGGAGACATATTAAGCGTGGGGTCTGAGCTGAAACTTCATTAATGATTTTAATGATTTTTTAATGCACTGCCACTAATAGAACATAAGCATAAATTAGCAGTGAAAACAAAAAACATAGGCACGGCGGCCTCAGAATGTGTGTAAAACTGACATCCACATAGGGATGGGTATTGTTAAGGCTTTAACGGTACTACTACTTTTATCGATAGTGCTTATGCTTATGCTCCAGGTTCAGTACCAACCACATCATAAAGTACGCGGACGATACAGCAGTGGTGGGACTCATCAGGGACAACAACGAACAGGCCTACAGGGAGGAGGTGAAACATCTGACAGACTGGTGTAACACCAACAACCTGATCCTGAATGTCGATAAAACAAAAGAGATTATTGTCGACTTCAGGAACAAAAAGCACTGTCACCCACCACTCCACATCAACGGCACAGCAGTGAAGACTACAGACAGCACCAAGTTCCTGGGGGTGCACATCACAAGCAGTCTGACCTGGTCCACTCACACGACATCACTATTTAAGAAGGCACAGCAGCGCCTACACTTCCTGCACAGCTCCCCCCTCCCATCCTCACCACGTTCTACAGAGGAACCATAGAGAGCGTGCTGACCAGCACCATCTCCATCTGGTCGAGAGACTGTAACGCCAAAGACTAGAAGTCTCTGCAGAGAGTGGTCAGGACAGCAGAGAAGATCATCTGAGTTTCTCTCCCTCCCATCAGAGACACCGCTCAGAAACGCTAACCTGACAAAAGCCCAGAACATTTTAAAAGACCCCACTCATCCTCACCATGCTCTGTTCTCCCTGCTGCCCTCCGGCAAGAGGCTCCGCAGCATTAAGAGCAAAACAGCCAGATTCTGCAATAGCTTTTTCCCCCAAGCCATCAGACTGCTGAACAGCAAGCAGACCAGTAACATACAGATTACATACGCTGTGTAAAGGGCACATATTTGTTATATAGTATGTCTATTTTATTTATATGTATAGTAAGTCTTTATATTTTAAATGCACACTTTATCTTTAATTTTATCAGCACCACGTCACTATTATTTATTTATATGTACAATTTTAGCAAGTTTTTATATCGTCCTGTTCCTGCAGCCAGTACAACGAAATTTCGTTTTAATAGTACACTCTGTGTCTTGTTGAAATGACAATAAAGTATGTCTATGTTTATGTCTTATCGATCCGGTCCTTTAACATTACTTTTATCGGTTATTTTGGAGACAAAAATAAAGTCAACTAACTAAACAAATTGTGAACAAAACTAACATTGCTTTTTATTTAAATTAAATACATAATATTTCACATCAAAAGAAACAACAATGTTTTAACAAATCGTATTAAATAATGTGATGACAGAACTGTAAACAGAATAGCTGAAACTTTAACAAAATAAATAACGCAGTTACCTCTAATCATAACCCATGTTTGTATAATATAATTAACTCGGTGTGTTGCTGCCAGCATACATAACACCTGACGTGGAAACGTTACTCGTGGATGGAGCTACAGAGCTGCTAGAAAGACAGTCCAACCTGGTGCATTCCTCCGTCTGGATGTGGAGCACTTTTGCTAAATGTTTAGACACATTGTTCGTGTTACCGCCCTTACATGCTAAACTCTTATTCCACTTTTGGTAACGAGTATTGTCCCCATCGACACGGCTATAGTTTAACCACACCTCTGAGCGCGTTCTCTCCGCCATCTCCTCCGTGTGTGTGTGTTGCTGCATGTAGCAGCTGCATGTGTGTGTGTAAACTGCCCCACCCCCTCGCACACAGACGGGGGATAGATCTCTTAAACGGAGTTGGCGACACTTAAACTGCAATGTAATGTTTGTGTAGCAATAATACATACAACATATATCGGGGGCACAGGTTGTTTATCCTTGACAGTCGCACAGTGGGCACACACTGAGTGTTTTCATATTCAGCAAATGTGTACACGCTAAACTGCAGACCTCAAGAAGAAATAATACTTTCATTCACTCACGGCAAAAGTTACTTTACTTACTATAAAAACTTGCGGTAAAAAAAGGCACTCCCTATTCCATTCTCATGAAGGTGGAATCTAACTATATCCAGAATAAGTTGTATTGGATCGAGGCTAGAAACATGTTTATTTCTGCTGTAAAGTTGGGCATTTTAACATGGGGGTCTATGGGAATTGCTCCTTTTTGCATCCATCCCCTGTCGGCCACTAGATGAACTGCAGTTTGTGGCACTTCCTTCTGGGCTTCCCGGTTCTGCGCTATGAAGTGCTGATTGGCTGTGGGTGGGCCAGACGTGCATGTGGGTGGGCCCAGGCCCACCCGGGCCCACCCACAGCTACGCCGCTGTCTTACACTCTTTACGTCACAAACAAAGATGGTGGATGAGAATAGATCTATAAAACGATAAGCAATGCGCAGTGGATCAGAAGAGAACGGTGTGTCGGCGTTGTTTGATAGCGGTGGGGTATGCTAATTGAAACACACGCCAAACATGCTAAATCACATCAGAAGGCATCACCCAGATTTGCCAATCACCGGAGCCCGGCAAAAAACAACAGCAGTTCAACAGCTGATCCCCGCTGTTTTTAATAAACCAATAGACATGAGAGCCGAGAGACCAAAATAAATAACGGAAGCTTTTGGCATATTTTTTCAACGACTTTGCGCTCTTGAAACACTTTCTTATTATTTATGATGTAATATTTTCAAGACATTCTTTTTAGTTTTATAACTTGATGAAACCTTTTTGTTTGACATCAGCCATTATAGATACTATGCAACCTGATCTCACCAGAATGCGTGACTCCACCACGACTCCTTAACACCGCATTGCGTGGTGGACTCACAAACTTTGTTACATTTACGTGTCGGCACCACGCAAACAACCCCAATGTAAAGTGAATGAGGCTCTTTTGTCGTGGTGCACACACGCATTCTACAACGTCCTGCAGTGAGCTTTTATTCTATAAAACGTTTTTAAAATATACTTTATAGCTTGTAGTAACTCACGGGAGGCTTCTTTTATTTTATTTGTATTCATAATTATTTTTATTTTTCGTCAGAATGTATTATGGTGCATTAGTTACGAATTTTTGTTCTCAAAAAACAGTGCATTGTGTGTAATACAACTGTGATTTGTATTACATTAGTTAGTTTTTAAGGAAGGCCAGAGCTTCAGCTGTGTCAAATAGATTGTTCCCTTTAGTTAACGTTTTTTAAAAGCACATTATATTCCGATTTGATCATGTCCCCTTTATTGTATTACGGAGAGCAATGTGAGCATCCATTCCCATTGGATAACGGAGGATTTTACCCCGGAAGTAAGTTTTCTCCTTACTGTCGATTGATTTTACAGTGATATCTGCACTACTCATCAACTCAAAAACACCAGATTATCCTTGTTGATTACACAACATTGATTGGTTTAAGTTGTGTGCAATGCTTTTGTAATTTCCCCCTTCGATTCGGAGAAACAAATATTTGTTCAGTTTAGGATGGCCGAAGACACTACACTACCCAGAATCCTCAGCTATTGTTCCGCGTTGGCTCAAGCTCTGTGATTGGTTGACCTCCAACTGCATTCCATATGAAAAAAAACGTTTGGTAAAAGATAAATCATACTTTATTCAGCAGTGCTTGCTTTACTCTTTGAAAGTCATCACATGAATGCATTGTAAATATTACACATCTGTCGTAGTTCTTTATTCATCTACAGAGATCTGGCCTCAAAATAGACCGGAAACTATTATTTTACCGTTCTGTTTTAATTTCACAATAAAGTTAGTAGTAATAATTTGTTTTGATATTATTGTTTTTTATTAACTACTCATGTTAAGACCATCTTTTCTGTGTTGCTGTGGGATTTTTCCATCGCTTTTGTGTTACAAATATCAAAACAATAACAGAATATAAACTAAACTAAACCAGAAACAGCAGTATATTTTATTTTGTTAACACTGTAAACTTGACAGCTTTTTAACCTATGTTTTTAACCCATACCTCCTACTGGTTAAAGCACGTTATTACACGTTTAGAGTAATATTGAAATCTTGAAAAGGGATGTCCAAAATAGCAATTATATACAGTTTTTAATTAACTATTTGTAGAGAATAACGAGTAATGTATATACTTTATAGGGATCTGCAGATAAATATTTAGTCTTCTCAAGCACCAATAATCATTACATTACATTGCATTTAGCTGACGCTTTTATCCAAAGCGACTTACAATAAGTGCATTCGACCAACAAAATACAAGCTTGAAGAAAACAGAATCATAAAGTACATCAGGTTTCATAGAGCCAAAACATTTCAAGTGCTACTCAACTGGCCATAGATAAGCCAGTTCTCCAATCAAATATCTCTCCTGATTGTTGGCACTTGATAATCACCTTCCCTGAATTTTACTCAGGTGTAACTAAAGTCTGCTTTAAGGGTTGTTTATTTGTATTTCACATCATTAATCAGAATCTGTAAAGTAACTAAAATAATGTAGTGGAGTAAAAATACCAGGTTAACCTTAAAGAAAGCCCTCAGGATTATAAAAGACCCCCATCACCCCAGCCACAAACTGTTCTGTCTGCTGCCATCTGGCACAACAGCCGCATTCTAGGAGAGGATGTGGCTGTTGTGGAGGACTACAGCACCTGGAAGTGCACTTATGGGCTGAACTGGAGGATCAACACTGACGCTGTGCACAAGAAGGGGATGAGCAGACTCTATTTTCTGAGGAAGCTGAGATCCTTCCACGTGTGCAGCAAGATGCTGGAGATCTTCTAGTCTGTTGTGGCCAGTGCACTCTTCTTTGCTGCGGTCTGCTGGGGGGGGGCAGCATCAGAGCCGGTGACACCAGCAGGATCAATAAACTGATCAGGAAAGCTGGGTCTGTCATCGGCATCAAGCTGGACCCCTTTGAAGCTGTGGTGGAGAGGAGGACACTGAACAGGCTGTTGTCCATGATGGATAACCCCACCCATCCTCTCCACCTGCAGCTGGACAGACAACGGAGCTCCTTCTCCAACAGACTGCTGCAACTCCGCTGTCACAAGGACCGATACAGGAACACATTCCTGCCCACTGCAATAACTCTGTCCAATAAATCACCTCTGGCTGGAAGAGAACTCTCTGCTCCATAGTTTCTCTAATACAACCTCGCTGTACATTTTACACATATATAATCTGTTCAATATTTGATATTCCATATTCCATTGTCATATATTTCTGAATATGTATATTTGCATATATAATATCTATGTATATTTTCTATTTCAACATGTATATTTTCTATTTTCTTTTTTTTCTATTCTTGTTTATTTGTGGTTTTGTTTTATTGTAAAATGCCTTGTCTTTTATGCTGCTGCAACAAAAACAATGTCCCAAATTGGGATCAATAAAGTACCATCTTATCTTATTTTATCTTACATCCGTACTAAAACCACCAGACTCAGGGACAGTTTCATCCCACAGGCCATAAGACTATTAAACACCTGAACTTTGAAATAACATCCATAGCATTAATCTGGCTGCTACTTAGAAATGATTTGTCTAATATATCATATTCCAATCCCTTGTATAGACTCTTATTGCACTATTTCACTTTTTACTATTTTTCTTTTTGTATTGACTTGCACTATTTTTTCTGTGTATCTGTTTTATTGTGTTCCACTGTTGGAGGAGCATGTGACCTAAGGGGGGGGGAGGGTAGGAGACGTTCGATTCCTGTTTTGAATAGTGTGCCGTCGATGGGTTTCATTCCATTTCAAAATGCTGTTTGTCGCTCAGCGTAAACTTCGCGCACTGCCACTCCAACATCCAATCACAGAGCTTGAAGACAAATCACGGGGTTTGTTAAGCAAAGCACATGGTGTAGTCCCAAACGATAGCTGAGGATTCTGGGTAGTGTAGTGTCTTCGGCCATCCTAAACTGAACACATATTTGTTTCTCCGAATCGAAGTGGAAAATTACAAAAGCATTGTACACAATTTAAACCAATCAATGTTGTGTAATCAACAAGGATAATCTGGTGTTTTTGAGTTGATGAGTAGTGCAGATATCACTGTAAAATCAATCGACAGTAAGGGGAATACTTACTTCCGGGTGTAAAATCCCCCGTTATCCAATGGGAATGGATGCTCACATTGCTCTCCGTAATACAATAAAGGGGACATGATCAAATAGGAATATAATGTTCTTTTAAAAAACGTTAACTAAAGGGAACAATCTATTGGACACAGCTGAAGCTCTTCCTTAAAAACGAACTCATTTAATACAAATCACAGTTGTATTACACACAATGCACTGTTTTTTGAGAACAAAAATTCGTAACTAATGCACCATAATACATTCTGACGAAAAATAATCATTATTATGAATACAAATAAAATAAAAGAAGCCTCCCGCGAGTTACTACAAGCTATAAAGTAGATTTTAAAAACGTTTTATAGAATAAAAGCTCACTGCAGGACGTTGTAGAAATGCGTGTGTGCACCACGACAAAAGAGCCTCATTCACTTTACATAGGGGTTGTTTGCGTGGTGCAGACACGTAAATGTAACAAAGTTGGTGAGTCCACCACGCAATGCGGTGTTAAGGAGTCGTGGTGGAGTCACGCATTCTGGTGAGATCAGGTTGATACTATGGCCATCTGAGTGTGTGTGGTACTGTTTGTGGTTTGTTTTTAACTGTTTAATAGTTAATTATTCAAAATGTTAGAGTTCCTTATTTTTAAACTGAAACTTGCAGTACTGTTCAAAAGTAAATAACAAAAAACCTAGAATTATGCATTTGGGACTTTTTTTTGCTTTTTCTTGTTGTACCGAACCGTGACCCCCAAAACGAGGTACGAACCGAACCGTGACTTCTGTGAACCATTACACCCCTAGTCCCCGGTGTTCCAGGGAACTCACCAAGTGTCAGAAAACACAACCCTCTCTCTTTTCCTCCATACCCAAATCTCTAAAAACGGGGCTGCAACGGATCTGATACAGACTGATCTTGAATTATTTCCTACGTCACAGAAGTGGTGCTCCGCTTATTGGTCAATTCTCCACCTATCAGAGGAATGTGGGGTTGGGCCACGGCCGACCATTGCGCTGGAGACGCTGTAGTACATATGCCAGGCCTGTAAGTGGCGCTGTAGTCTGCCACAAAAGCAGCGAAGAAGACTTCCCGCGCATGGATGCCCTTCTGTTTATACTCTGCTCTGGCTCTTTTTCTCCCTCCCCGAGGCAAGCGTTTGCTCCCGCTGCTGTAATTCAATGCAATCCCTCCCTCACTGTAATTCTCTCCGGTTAGTCCACCAGCAGATGACAAACACCCTCCTCTCCGGCTCTTCCAAGGAACGAGGGGACCGTGCGGCAGAGTTTCAGTTAGATTTTTATTTCGCCGGTCAACATGTCCGTTAAAGTTTAAATCTTCCGGACAAAATTAGAAAAGTGCCGGTCAAAGGTCTTCTTTGTTATTTATTGAGCTTTAAAACAAATGAATAACGACTCTATATAATAATAATATAAGAATAAAACACGGAGGACGGAGATCTCTTTTTCTCCCCCTCTTCTCCCCGCTGCAGCCCAGCAGCTGATCTCAGAGCACGCTCCCCTCTCCTGCAGGGGGGCATGCTGCAGCTCACAGAATCAGCCCCTGCAAAAACAGCGCTGGAAAGAGCAAATAGAGCGAAATGAGGCATGGCTAAAATGCCCCCCCCCCCCACCCAACAACTCCTGGGCTAAGCCCCGGATCTCCTACAATCCTAAATCCTCCTCTGATCCTAAATAGATTAAAAGCAGTTTTTTGTTTTATATAGATCATTGGCTATGTGGGAAAATACTGTGTTTGAAATGTATAATTTAAATTAGATGTTAGATTTTTGTTATATATATATATATATATATATATATATATATCTATATATATATATATATATATATATTAGTGCTGTCAAAATTATCGCGTTAACGGCGGTAATACATTTTTTGAATTAATTGCGTTAAAATATTTAACGTATGTGCAGAATGGCCCGCCCCATACGTGCCACCAGTGGCAGCGCTGGGGTAGGCTACACTCATACCAAGAAATGGCTTAGCCCCACCATGAAAAATGATGTTAAAATAAGCAAAATAAAGTCTGCCAACTCGCGGAGTAAATTGCACAGACAGCAGTTAGTAAGATTGATTTCAGTAGCCACGGTTTTGAAAACTTTTGTCACGTAGTGATCGTCTTCTCAATAGAACATCTTTGATAACGGCGTGGTGTTGTTGCAGGAAGTCCCGACGGAGAATACTCTTGCTGTAGTACAGGGCAGAGCCATATAATAGTAATAATATGGCTCTGGTACAGGGGTGCACATAACTGGTACGCAGGTTATGTGCGTAATCTGAAATGCGTACCGTCACTTGTGTCACAAAGCGCATTTGCGTACCGACGTACTTGTGAAGCTTTTCCAGAAGGCGGTTAGATCACCGGACGACAGAGTCGGTCTCCGTGTGCACAGACAGGGCTGCTGTTAACGTCGGTCTGTACAACGGAACTGTGCCAAAACTACGCCAACCGGCTGCGGAGGGAGACCCCCCTTCACTGGAGAACTGCGCTAAAACAGCTGATCACAACGTTCACACTCTGTGGTCACGAAGTACTCCACTAGCCCCCCCCCCCCCCCCGCTCTGTCGACTTGCCTGAAGTACTCCCCCGTTGATAGAAATCAACACGTAATGAATTAAGACCCCACGGTTTGATGATTGATAGGTGTGTGGGTTGTCTTTCATTTTGACACGCAGAAAAATGTTATAATAAACATAGATACTGTATGTTAAATGGATATATCCGCCTGCTTTCATTTATCTTTCCATTCCCAACAATATACATAAATAGCATGGCATATTTTGGACATAGTTCGAATGGTGATTAATCATGATTAATTAATTTTTAAGCTGTGATTAATCTGATTAAAAATTGTAATCGTTTGACAGCCCTAATATATATATATATATATTTTGTATTCCAGTCTCCCTTCAGATATGTTAAGTGGGATGTCATTCAACACAATGCTGCTCACCTCCTTCAGTTGGGAGAAAAGCTGGTTCAGGTTCAGCATTATGGGGGGACAGGGCTGCTGAGCCTAAAGATGGATCTGTTGGTCCTGGCACCAGGGGGAGGGACAACTGATTTAGTATGAATAGGCGCTAAAAATGTGCCTGCATAATTAAAGGTAGGTAGGTACGAATGGAGAAACCAGCTCGAGTGTGCTAGAATTTGAAAGTACACAACCGAAAAAAATCTGCCCCTTCCTTCAGAGTTCCTTACAGAGCCCCTCCTTCAACACACACGAACGCGCACATGACCAATGAGGGCACGAGATAAGTTTGTGCACAGATGGAAGGCTGACAGGCAGGTAGGCCATCCAGTTATTTTAGCCGGGCCAGCTCAGATGATTGGTCGTGCTTTTTACAGCGCCACGGCTTCCACAGATTACATTTTTGTATGTATTTGTTGTCAAAGCATTTAATATATTCATTGCTATCGGGATGTTAAGAGCATTCCATGGAATATAACAAAAAGTGTTTCTGAAGTGAATTACCTACCATACCTTTAAATGTCAGCTAAAAGAGCAGTGAAATGAAAGACGTCTGAATTTTCTGTAAAGATATTATCAGTACTTAATGTCAGTTTAGTAAACAAAAAAACATTAGCTAACAGACTAATTTCCACCACTCATGGACCACACCCACCTTTTCTTGTGAAAAACTGGGTGACATACTGTCGCCCTTTAGTCCCTCTCGCTTGTCTTTCTCTCCTTTCTCTTCTTTTCTTAGAGCCTGACTTTGTTGGTCGTTGAAACATGGTACAACACACGTATGTAGGCTAAGTACTAGCATACCTCCTCACATGCTTTCACTCTCTGCAAGTGCCGGTGCCGCACTGCGTTTCAATATGGTCTAGCTGCGGCCGCGGCCAGTACACGGCGGTACACGATGGTACACGACACGCCCACCAGACACGACACTACGGTGGCTGAGAGTCACCACCGTTAAAAGCGAATTGACGAGATTTACATCAAACAGCCACATTGATTTTAATTTCCACGCCCACCTGACACGACACTACGGTGGCTGAGAGGCACCACCGTTAAAAGCGAATTGACGAGATTTCAGCCCATGTATAAACATTGATTTTAATTTCTTACAGTAGGAGAGGTTTTGGGGTTTAGGAGGGAGGAAGGAAGATTAGGATTAGGTAAAAAGGTAGGGAGTGGTTAGGGTTAGGATGGGGGGAAGGGAAGAGTTAGATTGAAGGGAGGGAAGAGAACTGCTACCCGGGAACGTTCACACTGGGTAGTTTATTTCATAGACATATAAAGAGTAGACGCCGCATTGGCTGCTGGGGCGCAAGAAATACGGCCGCCATCTTGGACCGGTCATCCTACCCATATTGTACAGACATTCTACCCATAGACAGCAGAGGTTTCAAGATGCCAGAGCACTGTGCAGCATATTGCTGTGCAAATCGGCGGACGATTGCGAACAGGGGTCGGGGGATTACTTTTCACAAGTAAGATTCAACATTATAATTGGTTGTATTTTGTAAATAGAATATTATTGTACTGTATTGATGTCCGCCAGCGAAATCGTAGCCAGCAAACATTATGTTCATGGCCAACTGAGACTTTATAAATCGCTGCTGTAACAAGTGAATTTCCCCGTTGTGGGATGAATAAAGTAAAATCTAATCTAATCTATCTAGGAAGAAGAAGGAAGAAAATAAGCTTGACCTCCTTCTTAAAATGTTTTTGTGTTGACTCTCAAATCTCCCGTTTTTATTTTGAAGGTTTCTCAAAGACAAAGATATGAGAAAGAAGTGGGTAGTTGCTTTGAGGAGGGAAGGGTTCACTGCAAGCGAGTCATCCGTGATTTGCAGTGAGCATTTTAAGCAGGACGAGTTTGACAGGTCAGATTGTCCGACTCAGAGATGGTGTTATTCCCTCCATCTTCAGCTTCCCGGTTCACCTCCAAAGAGTAGGTGTATCATCATAAGGTTATTAGCATTCATAAATGTAAATATTCTATTATCAATAACAGGGCAGGGTGACGTGTGTGTGTGTGTGTGTGTGTGTGTGTGTGTGTGTGTGTGTGTGTGTGTGTGTGTGTGTGTGTGTGTGGTATTCTGCTTTTTCATTTTAGCCAGAAAAGGGCAGGACTACGTCTACTTCCAGAAAAGCTGAAGAGAGCCTGTCTGTGGCCCCTCAGGACGACCCAGAAGCTTCAACCTCACACTCACAACCTCAGCCTAATGATGTGAGTATTTATATTTTCAACATCATTCATAATGGTCCTAGACAAAGTAAAATCTCTCTTGTTTGCTGCCACTCATATTAAACACACACACAAATAAACCCATACACACACAATTGAAGACATGTTGAACATGCATTCCTGGCACACACGCGTGCGTGCGCACACACACACACACACACACACACACACACACACACACACACACACACACACACACACACACACACACACACACACACACACACACACACACACACACACACACACACACACACACACACACACACACACACACACACACACACACACACGCATGATGCTGGCAGTAGCTTTGACAGGTGATGATATAAGAAATAATGTGGGCCATACTCTAGTTGTGTCAAAGTGATGTGTGTGAAGTGAAACATCACTCAAACCATGTTCATCCCTCTTTCTAGGATCATAGCTATGTCTCGCCTGCTTCTCCTACTGCTCTTAAGGCCAGACTCAATGAAGCTTTAGCAAGAGTGGAGAGTCTCGAGCGAGAGAGGAAGAATGCCATGGCTAGAGAAAAGAGGGCAGAGACCACAGTGAGGAGTCTTTTGGGGGATTTGAGGGAAAATAACCTCATTAATGAAGAACTCAAAGAGAGGCTTGATTTCTACTCAGGTAAAATGAAATTAGCACTTTGAAATTCATGTACATCTTACTCTTACACTCTTTATTAAACTCCTTTGTTATTATATGAAGGGGACTTATTAATTTTTTCTCATACAATTTCAGATCTTCAAATAGACTTGAAGGCAAAGCAGGGCCATGAGTACTCCAAGGACCACAGAGAATGTGCCCTCACACTCCATCTACATGGTCCGAAGGCATACAAATACCTCAGAGAGACTAAAACAAAAAGGTAGTCTTAATGTTGTTCAATTTCATTTTTGGAAATTACGGTTGCAAGTACGTTAAATAGCTACTTCTCAATTTTTTTACAGGTGGCTGTGTTCGGTGGATGGCAAGCCTGGCCTGAACAGGATGATGCTGGATATGCTGGAGAGAAGATGCCAGGAAGACCAGGCTAAACATGGATGTGTTTCACTCATGTTGGATGACATGGCCATCAGGAAACATGTGCAATATAATCCACATAACCAGTCAATGTCTGGTTTTGTCGACATGGGTGATGGAAACAATGAAACCGATGTTGCTACTGAGGCTCTTGTGTTCATGGTGGTTGGCCTACACGGACATTGGAAGGCTCCCATTGCATATTACCTGACGAAGTCTTTGTCACCTGAAACACAAAGGGTCCTAATCCAAATCTAAAATCTAATCTAATCTATCTAGGAAGAAGAAGGAAGAAAATAAGCTTGACCTCCTTCTTAAAATGTTTTTGTGTTGACTCTCAAATCTCCCGTTTTTATTTTGATGGTTTCCCAAAGACAAGATATGAGAAAGAGGTTCTCAGTCATGCTTTGGAGGAGCCGCATGCACGGGGCATTCGGGTGTCATGAGCAACTTTGGGTAAATATGGTTTGGGCGGGGTGGTGTCATGTTCTTGTGTTTAACTTGAACATTTACATTTTTTATATAGATGTAGAAGTACATTTTCATTTTTTATGACATAGATATTCATTTTTACTGATATATAACTTCTGTCTATGTATAATGTATTATTGTTTCTTCATTTTTCAACTTATTAAAATAGCTGAGTATAGGCCTACACAATATGCTTCTCTATCATATATAGACCATTAGTGTTTTTTTATGTGTGTGTGTGTATATATTATATATCGTGTGTCTTTTGCAAAATACCTATCATACATAACATAGGCTATCAAATACCAGAATATTCTATTGCTGTTAAGCCTACTATGAATATTAAAATACGCCGAATCATGTGTCCGGTATGATGCCTACATATATGACGTTTGCAGAAAACCCCCCCCCGTGAAAATCAGTTTTGTATTCAGCGAGTTATGATTGATAAAATGCGCTGACACTTCATTGCGCCTGCCGGACAGATTACACTGAGTGGAGCGGGTGACCGGTCCAAGATGGCGGCCCCACGGCTCGTCAGCGCCAATAGGCAGCAGCGGTCGATGCGGCGTCTACTCTTTATATGTCTATGGTTTATTTAGTTTAAAAAAATGTATCCAACGAGTTAGAGACCACAAAGGAAGTGTAGTACCGCCGTTTGGCCACAAGACTCCGGCGCACTCCTGGGGGCTTGGTTCAATCTCCACTGTCCGCGGCCGCAGCTAGACCCTTCTCAGCCACCGTAGTGTCGTGTCTGGTGGGCGTGTCGTGTACCATCGTGTACCGCCGTGTACTGGCCGCGGTCGCAGCCATAGATATATATAAACACTAGATGGCTCACACGCGCTGCTGGCCAATGGAGACCGACGTTGCCACTTGGCCGCCATCTTGCTACAGGCAGTGCTCTCATTCATAACATTATGGTTTACTATTTAAATAACCATAGCTTGCTCAATTTTCAACCGATTTTCAAACGGTTTGGTTTTTTATAAACATCAAAGATGTAGTTATGATACTGCATACTTATAATCATGGACTTTCATATGAAAATAACATTAATCAGATAAAGCAATAGCTATACACACACACACACACACACACACACACACACACACACCACACACCACACACACACACACACACACACACACACACACACACACACACACACACACACAAGGTATTTATATTAAATATTTGCCGGTGTATATATTTCCATTTATTTTATTATATTGTCAATATTTAAAATAAATTATAAATAAATTATAAAATTAAAATACATTTATATTTTATATATAAAAATCGGTCTCATGTTACCACTCTGTAAACCAAGAGTTGTTAATTGAGCAATGCCTTAGCTTGAAGAACAGGGACACAACTAATGACAATAGCATATGTTGGTATATTATTTAGATATTCACACCTTTATCAGAAGAACCAAACCAACATAAAATGTGCTCACAGACAGGCCAGTTCTGTCTAATTTATCACACATTTTTGACATGAGATCTTCATATCATCCTAGTTTTGTATTTAGTTTCTAGATTTGTAAACAAATCCAGAACCTTTGAAATATGTTATTAAAAAAAGACCAAGAATAATATAAACTGTACCATATGTCCTTCTGTAGTCCATTTGTGGTTTGTCTTGACTCACCCCGGCTGATATATCACAAAATCCACTGTTTAAATTGTTCCCTATATTGCCCCTATGCCCCTGTAAGGTGTCCTTGGGTGTTATGAAAGGCGGCCCCCCAACATAAATGTATTATTATTATTATTAAGAAGAACAACTTGGTGTGGTGTGGAGGGCATGTAGGAAGCAGGAGCAGGTGGGGAGAGATGGGGCTTCAAGGTTCAAGGTTATTTGTTTTAAATGTGTCTTGCACACAATAAAATAAAATACAGTATACTGTAGCGCCAGGAAAAGGGAGTCGGAGGCGGTGTATTCAGAATGGAGTTCCAATCTTTATTATCCATTTAGTTATAGAGAGGTCAACACAACGTCTGCTCTGCTTAACGAGCTAGCAGGAATGAGGGCTAACTCTACAGGTGTTCCCACTAAAAGGTCCGTGTGGCAACACAATAAGAGAGGTGAATTATGTCCAATGACGTGTCACCACACAAGCCCCCCCAGAATTCACGTATAAACAAAATCCGTATGGCGGGGAGGAACAATCCGCCTGCCCCCACGAGACCTGCGCACCGGAGTCGGTACAGCGACCTCCGCCCGTGCGGCCCCTGACAGAGGAGGGACCGGAACAAAAGGTCCACACTCCCTGACAGGAATCAAAGCCGGGGGTCGGCCCCGTCTCGGCGGCCGAGCCAGCACCACCGGCCGGTCCACGTCCAAGTGAGCAGCCTTCACCCGGTCAACCGAGACGTGCTCAGCCTTACCGCCCATGTCGACCACCAGGTGTTTTTCACCGTGTTCCAAAACCCGGAAAGGTCCGTCGTAAGGGGGCTGCAGGGGGCCTCTGTGTGCGTCGTGACGGATGAAGACGTGCCCAGCTGAGCGTAGCTCCGCGGGAACTTGAGACCCCGACGCACCGTGCTGAGTAGTCGGGACTGGAGCGAAAGCCTCCGCCGCGTCACGCAGAAAAACTCGCTGGGCCGTGGCAGACCAGGGAGCTGACGCATTTGGGAGGAAATCACCCGGAACTCTCAGCGGCTGACCGTAGACCATCTCCGCTGTAGAACACTGCAGATCTTCCTTAGGTGCGGTCCTCAGGCCCAGCATCACCCAGGGCAGCTTGTCGACCCAGTTACCGTCCGTAAGGCCGGCCTTGAGGGACGCCTTCATGGAGCGATGAAAGCGCTCGCAGAGGCCGTTAGCCTGAGGGTGGTAAGCGGTAGTCCTGTGCAGCTTGACCCCCAAACCGCTTGCCACAGCGTTCCAGAGCTCGGACGTGAACTGAGAGCCCCTGTCTGAGGAAATGTCTGACGGGGTGCCAAAACGACAAACCCACGTTGCAATGAAGGCCCGGGCAACGTCTGCGGCTGATGTCGAAACGAGCGGAACTGCCTCCGGCCAACGGGTCGTTCTGTCCACCATGGTGAGGAGGTAGGAAAACCCCTGAGAGGAAGGCAACGGACCCACCAGGTCAATGTTGACATGATCAAACCTCCTCTCAGGCACCAGGAAACGCTCCAACGGGGCCTTCGTGTGGCGGTGCACCTTAGCGCGTTGACAAGCCACGCACTCCCTGGCCCAAGTCCTCACATCCTTTTTCAGCCCATGCCAGACGAACTTCGCGGCCACCAAGCGCACCGAAGGTTTAACGCCGGGGTGTGATAGGCCGTGCACCGCCTCGAACACAGAGCGCCTCCAGCTGGCAGGGACGACAGGCCGCGCCAGGCCCGTGGAAACGTCACACAGGAGGGTAATGCCCGCGTCGCCGAACACTACGTCCTCCAAGCGCAGCCCCGCGCCCTCCACCTTCAGAGCCTGGACGCCGGGATCTGTGACCTGGTCCGCCGCCATGCGAGTATAGTCCAGGCCCAACTGGACGGCACCGATGACGACTCTGGAGAGGCAATCAGCGACCAGGTTCGACTTGCCAGCCACGTGCTTAATGTCCGTAGTGAACTCTGATATGTAGGAAAGCTGCCGCTGCTGACGTGCCGACCAAGGCTCCGCCACTTTTGACATGGCGAAGGTGAGCGGCTTGTGGTCGACAAACGCCGTAAATTCACGGCCTTCCAGCATGAAACGGAAGTGCCGCACGGCCAAATAAAGTCCAAGGAGCTCTCGGTCAAAGGCGCTGTACCTGCGTTCCCTGGGCGTCAGCTGGCGGCTGAAAAAGGCGAGCGGCTGCCAAGCGCCCTCCACCCACTGCTCGTGCACTGCGCCGACCGCGTAGTCCGACGCGTCCGTGGTGATGGAGATGGGAGCCGTAGATGATGGGTGTGCCAGCAAAGCCGCCTGAGCCAACGCGGTCTTGACCTCAGCAAAAGCGACGTCCGCCTCTGCTGTCCAGTCGATCGCCTGGACGGGGGTCTTGCCTTTCAAAGCTTCATACAGCGGCCGCATGATGTGTGCGGCCCGGGCGATGAAACAGTGGTAGAAGGTCACCATCCCCAGAAACTCACGGAGCGACCGGGCTGTGAGCGGGCGAGGAAAAGCCGCAACAGCCTCCACCTTCGCTGGCAGAGGTGTCGCACCGCCCTTGTTGACGCGGTGCCCCAGGAAATCAATGTCAGACACCCCGAACTGGCACTTTGCCGGATTGATGATTAATCCGTGTTCATTGAGCCGTGTGAAAAGGGCTCGGAGGTGGGACAGGTGCTCCTGCACTGAAGCGCTGGCAACGAGTATGTCGTCGAGGTAGACAAACACAAACGGCAGGTCCCGCAGTACCGAATCCATCAGGCGCTGAAACGTCTGCGCGGCATTCTTGAGTCCAAAAGGCATCCGCAGGAACTCAAAAAGTCCAAAAGGTGTTATCACTGCCGTCTTGGGAATGTCCAGGGGGTGCATGGGCACCTGGTGGTATCCACGCACCAGGTCCACCTTGGAAAACACCCCTGTACCGGCCAGATGCGCCGAAAAGTCCTGAATGTGCGGCACTGGATAGCGGTCAGGCGTAGTGGCGTCGTTGAGTCGGCGGTAATCCCCGCACGGGCGGAACCCGCCGTTCGGTTTGGGGACGACGTGCAGGGGTGAAGCCCAAGGACTGTCAGAGCGGCGGACAATGCCCAGGCGCTCCATGGTTGCAAACTCCGCCCTCGCCACAGCCAGCTTAGAAGGGTTCAACCGCCGGGCCCTGGCGTAGACAGGAGGCCCCCCGGTAGTGACGTGGTGCTCCAAGCCATGCTTAGTGGTAAGCGCAGAGAAGGTGGGCAGCGACAGGTCTGGAAACTCGGCCAACAGTCTGAGAAAAATGTCTGCCCCTGACAGCGAGCCCGACAGCCCGTCGTACGCTGCGCTGCCAAGTGTGCACACGAGGGAAGAAAATGTCAAGGCATCAATCAAACGCCTATTCTTAACGTCCACTAAGAGTCCATGAGCACACAAAAAATCCGCTCCGAGGAGGGGAAAAGAAATGTCCGCTGTCACAAAATCCCAGCTGAAACGCTGTCCTCCGATGCACAAACACATAGGCCTCACGCCGTACGTGCGAATGGGACCGCCGTTAGCCGTCGTCAATCGCGGTCCGTGCCCTCCCCGGGTGACGTCTTCACTCGACGCGGGAACTACGCTCCGTTGAGCGCCCGTGTCACACAGAAACAGGCTCCCCGAAACGCTGTCGCTGACGAAGAGGAGCCTGCACGTGCCGCCGACGCTCAGGGCCACTACCGAGCGCCGGCCCCTCCGTTTCCCGGGGGTTTGTAGCTGCACGGAGCAATGCACTTCTTCGCCATTGTCCCGAAACGTGCGTGGTAAAAACACTCTCCGGTGTCTCCACGCCGGCTCGCCGTGTCCGGCCCCCGCCATGCTTTCTTGACTGCAGATGGGCTGCTGCGCGTCGCGGCTAACGTCTCTGCACCGGGCTGTTGTGTAGCCAGGAAAAAACGATCCGCTTCCTCCGCCAAGGCCCGCGGCTCCGTGGCAGGCGTGTTGGCCAGCGCCGTCTGGACCCGGGGAGGCAAGTGACGCAGGAAAATCTCCATGAACAAAATCCGGGGATCTTCCCCCCCTAGCAGATTTAGCATTTTCTCCATTAGCTGAGATGGCTTGCTGTCTCCCAGGCCTTGAATGTCAAGCAACTGGCGGGCCCTCTCCTTAGCAGATAAGCTAAATGTCTTAAGGAGAAGGGCCTTAATCGCCTCATATTTGCCATGATGTGGGGGGGCTGCGATGAATCCCACCAACCTGGACGACGTAGAGCAGCCCAGCGCTGCTACCACATGGTAGTATTTCAGGTCCCCGTCACGGACCTGTCGGCAGGCGAAGTGCGCCTCCACATGTGCGAACCATGCCTCCGCGGCGTGCTCCCAGAACTCCGGCAGCTTTACGAAAACATCGCGTTCAGCCATGCTCGTTAATTTTCCGGAAACTTTCTCGGAAACGTCAGGGTCACCAGTGTAGCGCCAGGAAAAGGGAGTCGGAGGCGGTGTATTCAGAACGGAGTTCCAATCTTTATTATCCATTTAGTTATAGAGAGGTCAACACAACGTCTGCTCTGCTTAACGAGCTAGCAGGAATGAGGGCTAACTCTACAGGTGTTCCCACTAAAAGGTCCGTGTGGCAACACAATAAGAGAGGTGAATTATGTCCAATGACGTGTCACCACAATACCACAAAACCAATAAGACACACAGTGACACATGGCACACTAATAATCAATCATCGTCCAGCCTCAGCTTTGGTATTCTTTCACAACCATGTTATGGGTTTATTAGACTGAGCAAACATAACCATATGTGGTGATCCCACGGGTTCTTGTTTGCAGACAGCGGCGATTGGAGCATCCGTAGGCTGCACAAAAGTCCGGCATAGTCAGGTACTTCTGTAAACACAAAGCCAGCAAATTCCTGTATCATAATGCAAGATGTTTTTAACAAGCCAAACCACTTGGAATAAATCATGTGTAACTTAAGTTATGTTGAAAAGAAAGAGCAGTTCTGCCTCTCCCACTGGTGTAAAGTTGCTGGGTGAACTTTGTAATACTAGGTCTCACTGACAGCCTCTTGTTATTAGCCAGCTAATAAATACAACCACATACACAAAGAAAAGCTGCAATTTCAACATGTCCAAGCATCCTGTATCATAGCCATGCTAATAATGTTTATAATAAACCAAACCGTTTGTAAATCAGTCAAGATTTCAGCGAGTTAAGAGTATTTTTGTGCAGATCACTCAACAACAGCTACCATAACGCGAATCAGAGTAACTGTTGACTGTAGCAAGATGGCGGCCAGTCAGCTACGCTGGAAAATCTCCCATGAGCCATCTAGTGTTTATATATATCTATGGTCGCAGCTAGACCCTTCTCCTGCGTTTGGAGGCAGAACCAAACCATTACATGTAAATAGAAGGGGGTGTACAGAGGCTTTGGGTAATTAACTTCTGGAAGAAAATAAGTTAAATGAATCGTAAGTTTAGTGAGTAATTTATCAATATATAGTTCTATTAATATTAATTATTGAGGATTGATGAAAGGTTACTTACATTTTTTTTCTTAATGTTCTAAACATTTTGGGGCCCCTGTCAGTCACGGGCCCTTAGAATCGTCCTGACTTTTCACCCCCTCACCCCTGCATGCAGGAGCAATTTGGGGTGAAGTGTCTTGCCCAGGGACACAACGACATGCTGACTGCAGTGGAGGCTCACGAGCGTCCCGGCCCTTTTCCCTCTCCTGTGGCGTTTCGCTGCTCGGATGCACGTGAGGGCACTTTTTACAAGAATGTCCAATAATTCCACAGAAGAACAGAGAAAAGACAGGCTTACAGAAGAAAAACAAATCAGTATCTGTTCACAATTTTTTTATTGTTTTTACTTCTTACCTTGGCATTCGAGAGCTAAACACTGTTTGTTTGCGAAAGGTGACTGGATCTGCCAAGGTTGCTAAAGCCACCAGACTACATACTAAAAGTACACAGAATAATTGCTGGTAAAAGTGTGACTTTGTTAAATCTAAGTTAACTGTTACTGTTTGGTCAATAGAGTCTGGTGGCTCTGATTACGGCATCAGTTCCCTTAACAGCTTTAGTTCTCCATCACAATGGGTTGTCTTTACACCAGTCTGTTACGACAAACTATCATCTACTCCTGTATGCACTGACTATTAAGATGTTATACAACCTCGTATAGGTAGCACACAGACCTATTTTCTTAAGCTAATTATCCCACATTTAGTGCTGGAGTGAGAGAAAAAACTGAGACACTGTGTTTGTTCATGGTAATGAAAGAACATCTCACCCAGTGCAACAGTGTAGCTCACGGATGAGTTTTTAATGGAGCTATGGCACAGACGAAGATGAAACATCAGGCTGTGATACACACAGTCATCGATAGTGGATACATTTATCGTTGGTTTGGATCAGCACTAAGATCTGATCTGCACCCTTCACTCTAGGATGTTTTTCACTAGTGTGCATCGGTGACCACGGCTGTGGTGGTGTATGAGTACGGACTGAGCAGCAAGGCCAAGGTGTAGTGATGATGACCTCCGGCATGGGCCTCAAACACCACCGGCGTGCACAAACATACACCCACACAGAATCAATGACAGGAACGGTTAGACAGAGGGACCTAATGTATATATGTTGGAAAATAGTTATTGTTAAGGCCAGGATGGAGATACAGATCAAACATGGTATTTCATAAAATCAAGTCAATTCTGAAATTAACGTGGCTGATATGAAGGCAGGTTTACCAAAACAATGTTTAAAGATTTGGTGGAACAGAATTTGGAAGTAAAACCTGTGATTGACTTGGTTCTACAAACTGAATGATGTTGATAAAAACTGACAAATGATGTTTACATCTACGTGGAATAATAAGAGGAATAGATTTATAGATAATGATAGCAGATGACTTTTGGCCGTGCTTTTCTAGGAAGTGTTAGCTCACACTGCAGACAAACAGTGGAATAGCAAACAGCTGCTCGATCACTCTGCTAGGCCACTGCTGCCAGGCTTCGAAATGTGTCTGATAAGAGAAGATAAGCCTCTACATAGGTTATATATGTTGCTGCTGTCTGTGCACGGAAACTTCTCTCTCAGATCTCTTTTTTGTTCTTCAGATATATTTTCATGTGAACAATTGAATGCACCGCAATGATTTTAGGAGAGCCTGTGTAAGAATATGTTCAAATTATATCACTTCTTTCCCTAAATATGACAGATTACTTCTCATCTCAATATTCAGAACAACTATGAACCTGTGATTTCTAATGTGGTCAGAAAAACAGTCCAATCTTTAAAGGGGGTCTAACCTCCATGATCCACCACCATCAACAGTAAGACTTTAAGTTGATGACTTTTTCACAAAATCAGCAGCAAAAAAAATCCAACCTTATGTTAAAGGGGACCTATCATGCAAAATGCACCTTTATACATCTTTTCTACATGTATATGTGTCCCCGGTGTTCCAGGGAACTCACCAAGTGTCAGAAAACACAACCCTCTCTATTTTCCTCTTTAGCCAAATCTCTAAAAAGGGGCTGCAACGGATCTGAAAAAAACGGATCCAGATTTCAACACTTTTCTACGTCACAAAGAGGTGCTCCGCTTATTGGTCAACTCTCCACCTATCAGGGGAATGAACCACGGCCACGTGCATTGCCAAACCTCTCATTCGCATTTCGGTTATCGGCAGGCTAAATAATCAACCCCAGTCACATCTGTGTTTTTGCCTGCTCTTGCCAGGATGTCTAAGCCAGTTAAACGTTGTGCTGTTGTTGGCTGCAAGACTCGGGACAGGGGACTGCATGCAATGCCATCAGTGGAAAAAGAAAATAATCTGTGGCTAGACTTCATTTTCAAGGGACATGTGCCAGAAGACCCCGGCAGATTTCTGTTGGTGTGTTCCAAACATTTTACCACGGACATGTTATGAACTTGTCTCAAGTCCAACACGGATATGCCTCCAAACTAATGCTAAACCCGGGATCAATACCAACCATCCGGGACCAGGCCAGTGAGGACACATCCAATTTTGAAGCTGTAAGTTTTTATTTAGCGGTGTTTTTCCTGATAAAGCTATCTCTAGCTTCTATATGTAGCATGTAGCTTCGCCGTATCAATGTCACCTCAAACCCAAATAGTAATCTGTTAGGTGTTTATATATTTTTGTAACATTTTATTTTATTTTGTACGCTCTTGTCTTTGCTTTGTCTTTTATTTTAATTATCAGGCATTTGCTAACATGTTCAGACATACTGCCGTAAAGGCGATCTGTGTGAAGGCTGTAAAGCCACGCCCTAGCCGATAACACAAGTATTTATTCTCCTATTTATTAGTATTTTGTATCCTCTAAAATCATATTGAGTAAGTTATAATAACAAACGTAATCTTCTGTAGGTAAGTGCCGTTTTTTCCAGCGTTATATGTAAAAGCTTTTGTGATTGTAGTCTGTAAGAACGATCAGATATCATCGATCTGTAAGCTAAGCTACGCTACGCTAATGAGACATGCAGTTTTTTGCAGCATTATATGTAAAAGCTTTTGTGTGTTTACTTGTTTGCGCACATGAATATAAATGGGGGTGTGTTAGGATACAACACAGTGTGTATGTATGCGAGGGGGACACACACACCACGAGTAAAACGGAGCTAAAGCCCCGTTGGTCTGTTGTTGTTGACGAGGCCTTACCTCTAGCAACAGGCTAATTAGTGGCTAGCACTCATTACAGTCAGTCTACTGAGCTCAGCCCCTCTCCAACACATCATCTGTATTGAGTCAGAAACACAGCAGGCACGTTACGGTTCAAAACTAACTCAGATTGAAAAAGGCTAAGCAAAGAGCTTTGCTAAATAGAGAGTTTTAGCCCCCATCTTTTGGGATTTCAGACTATATCTATCCAAATAGTATTTTCCCATCCTGAATACTAAGTTGAGATGATTTTGTTCTAATTATGTTTTCTTCTTTACAGGCCAGCACCTCACATACTTACTAATTAGTGACAATTTGTACATCCTTTGCTATTATTTACATTTTTTTTTATCATGGGGGAAATGAAAGACTGTACCTGGCAGCCCTGCACTACAATGAAAACGCTGAGCGTGCACAAGCCACTACATCCACTGGAAACCCTCTGTATAAACTGCAGTTCCCAAAGGCCAGGAAGGGAGAATGCAGAGCAAAACCAGTAAAGACTGACCCCACATTCCGTAAGTGTTTAAAATATTTATTATACAACTATTTACAAATATAAAATAAACAAATTAGAAAGAACTTTCAGTTTTTTACATGCATATACTAATCTAAACCACATTTTTTGTTGTGCTTTTTTTTAACATTGCACAGGCTACGTGTCCAACTTGATGGACCTCATCTTCGACCAAGTCTTTGTGGACCCTGCACCATTTTGAGCGACCTGACAGGGAGGAGGTCATCGCCGGGTATGCTACACGGTTCAATTTGGCTGCTGTCTGAACCCAACATAGACATTTCGCGGATCAGGAAACTCCCTGCGTATCCTGAGGACAACGCAGGCCGGAATCACCACTCTGATCCTGCGTCCAAGGAAGCCCCAGCACCAGCTCACAAAGCTTCTGTAGGCTAGATACCTGTGACGCCTGAAATCATAAAAAAAAATATTTAGTGTCATTTATACAAAATACAAGTACATTTAGTTTTTTTTTATGGGTTCAAAGAACCGTTGATTTTGACAATAAAGTTCCGAGTTGATATCAAATGTGTCGTGAATATTCATGTTTGGATGGGTAAAGAATATTCTGATTTCAAAAGCATAAGGTTGTGTGTGGACTTTTGTTGTCGTACACATGGGTGTGTTATGCCATTGCTGTGTAGTGTATATAATATAATAGTACATGTACAATGAAAGATTGCATAAAGCCATATACACCAGTATTTATTTCCATGAACAATATTAGCATTCGTTTTACAATTTCAGTCAAAACAAACAAACCACTCACTGCTCTATTTGCCTCAACTGTAGTCCACCATGTTCAGCTCTGTAAATATGCAACGCATTCTGCAGGGAGAACACATTTAGGCACACAGGCTCCAATCCAGGATGGTCCACCATACAGGTTACAGAGTCCTCAAGTTACTGCATCCGTATTGACACCTAGTGTGATAAACATATATTGAATGACATGTGAAAAATGTATTCTCTAAGCAGACAACTTAGTGAAGCTATCAAAAATGTTACCTGTGGTATCTCCATGCAGCACACATTCTCCGTTCAGAAGCCATCGTGGTGCAATTTGCACATGTACACCTGTAGAAAGAAGTCAATAACTGAGCTTTTAAAAACACATAAATGCACACATTGCTGACAACTGAGGTGTTGTTGGAGTTATACTTTTTATCACCCGAAGTTATTGAACTTTCCAACGGTTGTTGCACGATGTTGGAAGAAAAGGACTGTAAATTATTAATAAACGCAATGAGGCCATTGTATATATATGCTGAAAATATGAATGTCTCCCTTTATAAATATATATATGTATCGATGTTTTTGCGTTACAAGCTCTAAGTTATAAACTGTACACATTGCATTCTTGCTAATTAGCCAAAATATGAACGGAATAAGTAGCAAGCATCATAACAAACAGAGTAAAAATAAATGGGGACAACAGCTTGTCAACTAACCGTTCAGAAATGTCCTGCTGCAACCGAGATTTTTGCACCTCCACCAAAACCTCCGCTGCTTCAGGGTCAGTCTCTGGATCAAATTGATAATATGCTTGAACACATGCATTGCTCTGAGATGACATGTTTATTCGACACTCGTAATCACAGCAAGCATGGTAACGTGACTCTCGCCGGCTCTGCAGGGGGGCGTGGTCAGCTGCTGCTCAGAATTTTCAAAGACGGGCTTGGAATAGAGCGAAAATGAGCAAAACGAGGCATGGCTAAAAAATGATATGTTTGGTATTTTGAAAAATAAAATGTATAAATATACCTTATATAGGTATGGTCATACACTTCTACTCAATAAATACTACATTTCAAGCCAAATAATTCAGCTTCAGATGTGCCTTTGAATGATTATTTTTTATTTCTAGGGCCTTGTTTAGTGCAGAGCTGTTATCACCTGTGTGTACAGTACAGTGGAGCAGCACAGGCAGGGCACTCACCATCTCCGCTGAACACATTGATTTTCTCTGTGGACCTGAGCTGTGTGTTTATCAAAAGACGCTAATAGAGTATTAATATACATTCTATCCACAAACTGTAATTCCGGTCTCTTCTTAAAAACAAAATGGAAATAATGGTGGGGAAATTCAATACCAGCTCACTTTGAATTGAGCACGCTTTTTCTCAGTTATCTTATCTAAGGATAAACAGATAATGAAGTTGTCTGATGATCCTACAGAGACTTCGCTGTGACCATCGTCGTCAAAGAGGATCAGGTGAAATCAGAATTGACATGTCATTTTAGAATCACTACACTCAAATACACAACATATTGTTGGAAGATAATCATTCCGGATATTGAACTCGCTGCAGCCTTAACCCACTGATGTGTGTCATCAGCTTTTTCTTTGTAGATACACTTATAAGTTACACACATACTCATAACCTGTTTCAGACTGAATATGAGAGCTAGGTGCCTCAAGAACACACATTTTTAGATCTTGTAAAGATTAGATGTAATTGTATGTGTATTTATTTCCTAACACTAGCTCATATTAGCACATTATTATAGACAGACACACACTGACCGTAGGGGTGGGGCTGGTGTTGCAGAGCAGCACAGCGGAAGCTAGCAGCAGAAAGGGAAGCGGATGAAGCATGGTCACTGACGGATGGACAGAAATCACTGGTGATCCCCTTATAACAGCCGCCCCCCTCCCCATTTCTCCCTCCCTTACTCTCCCTGCTGCCCACGTCAATACCTGGACAATGAATAACTCAGACTCAATAAGCTTTGGACCAAAGTGTAGCTTTTGTAGATGCTTCAGCGGTCAAAAATCATTTATAGAAGTGGACACCTAATAACAGTAACAATAGCACACATATTTGCTTACCTCTCTCTATGTCCAGGGAGACATATTATATGTAAAATATCAGATTCATCAGCCATGACAGAGCAGATTTTTGATTTTTTGTGTATTCTTGATGGAAACTACTATAGGCCAACAACACTGCAGTGCACAAAACAGATGAAGGAACTGCTCATATCGCAATGAGATAAATTGGCATCAGTTAATGGAGTTACCTTTCATGGTACATTTTGTTCAAGTTAAACTCTCTTTGGCTTTGTACTTTGAACAATCCACCAGTAGGTGGTGTACAAATCTAGCAGCTGGATGCACTGACTCCTGTCTAACCTACATCGTACATATTGACATGGGGAGCATTTGTAAAAGATAGGCAGAATACATGAAGTACTTTTACATTATATGCAAACATTACAAGAGTGCACAGTAGGCAGAATACCCTGGCATGTGTACTCTGTAGCACTGTGCTAACTTCACATGCTGCACTCAAATGTAAAGTGCAGTGCTGTCATTCACTTTACACAAACAATAATTTGCCTTCAGAGGAGTGTAATCTGCCGTGTGTTAGCTTAGCATGTAATTGGTTCTCAAACTGGACCGCAAGGTAAAAGAGCAATGAATAAAATGTACATTATCATGCTAATGTTATTATTGGTGTGTAAGCCCAGTTAGTAGTACTTTTTACATTGTTTAAATGGCAACAAACAACTTTCTAAAGTGTATGATCTCATTGCTGCTGCATGTTATTATTTGAGTACGGTTTGTATTATGTGAAGCACTAAATGGTTTTAGAAAAATATGGACTCTTTGTTTGTAGATATCTACTAAACTTCAGCAAATAAAGAGAGTAGGCCTGTTATACTGAGTGATATATAATATTATACACACTGCTCTGCTTTCTGCACGGACCTCACAGCTATTCTCTCTGGAAACATTGCGTCGCGATGAAAGGAGTTAATAAAATAATATCCAGGGGATGCATGCAGGGCTGTGATTGGCTGAGATCTATCCGGCCGTGCGTCACGACTCTTTGAAACATATCTGTTGCCGGAAATGCATCCACGAAGGAGCCGTGGAGGACCCATCAGTGTATCCTCGTTAGAGCTCCTCCTCGATGCTCGGTCCTCGAAGTGCATTTAGAGAAATGAGATGTCCTTCAACATGGCACGCTGAAATTCATTTCCGGGTCACTACCGGAGGACCGAGGAGTCGAGGAGGGGGATTTGATGAAATGAGAAAGGGCCGAGGAGTCGAGGAGGGGACATTTGAGTATTGAGAAACCTCTAGTGAGAAAAGAACAGCAAAACAAAACCCATTACCAGACACACACAACTAAAACCTTGACATAACACCAAGATCGTGACAGTTGGCTACTGAGCAGTGCTGTTGGAGATATAATCTTCCAATAACCTTATGGGCTATATTTCTGTTAATGCATGAAAGAAAGCAGTAACTCCATTAATAACTGAAAACAAGTCTTTATTACACAAAAATCTGAATATTTAGAAAACCCACATTTCACCAATGTTTTACTGTATACATTACACCATATGGTAATATCAAACTGACTTACTTAAAGGAAATGATGACAGTATCCAAGAATCCCAAATTATATAAAAAAAAAAGATACATTGAATATTTTAGAGTAGATAAAATCACCAAAAACCTTTCACACACTTACTCCTAAAGGCAAAAAATATGCTATAAATCCAGCTTGGTTTCTTATGTTTTAACTAGTTAAACAGGTTCTGCTACTTGTTAACATTTACATTCAGCTCAAAGAATGTTAGAAGAGATGGCTTCAATAAAAACATGGTTATATAGTGAAGAAAAAACTAAAGATAATAAAAGATACAAAATGGAAGATATGGGATTTATTCAATTTGAAAATGAAAACTATCTCACAAAAAAAATAGGTAATGGCATTTTATTCTAACTCAAAGAGAAGCCTCGCAAAGGAGAATTTCAGCTCTGCATGCACAAATGAGAGCCTTGCATTAAAGAAAAAACAATGCTGTAATACAATAATAAAATGGGATCTAAGAATGATGGTTGTGGATGGTCATAGTTAGTGGACAGTAGCCAAATATATTCACTCAAGTAGCTTTCTGTACTGTTTTTAGTCACTTACTTTACTTGAAATTAGAAATGTCCATGTTATGCTAGTTTAAACTTTAAACAAAACATCCGCACAACAAAGTATGTTCTTACAGACAGCACTAATGTATACAATCCATTTAGCAAATTACTTGTAACCGAAAGTTAAGTTGGATCACTTCATGTAAAAACCCAATTTTACCTCAACTCAACTCATCTGCAGTTTGATCTTTGTCACTCTTGTCTTTGTAGTATCCTCTCCCAAATAATGCAGTCAACTAGCATCTTGTTGAACAACTTCATAAATAAACTTATTTGTGCTATTTGGAGCTATAGAAGGCTCGGTAAAGGGGTAACTCCTTAAAAACTGCTAGGGAGAGTTGGTTAACCCCCTCACTCTAGAAAACTATAAAGTGCAACACACCGTCTATACACTTGTGTTGTCTGGGCTAAAATAGCTTACACACGGAGTGAGAATTTGACATAGGTGTTGGCCTTTACTTGTGTCTCACTTTACTTTCTGCCTGTCTGCCTCACACAACCCAATCACTGCAACACAAAGCAAATATCTGATGTGCGTGCCTGACTTGACAATCCCTGTCATCAGTTGAATTGTATCAATCCATCGATCACTCGCGTGTGAATGTAAAATTCAGGTCCGGATTCTATCCGCAGTTCCCTTTTACACACACTCTAGCAATTGTCTGTCATTTGAGAGAGTACTCACCAAACTGGTAAAATTCTGTTCTGATTAAAGTGGACCTATCATGCTATTTTTAGGCAATAGCATAGGTCTCAGATATATACAAATATATAAAAAACATGTCTATGAAGTGTTTTGCTTCAAATACCAAACAGATCACCCATTCTAGCCATGCCTCATATCCCTTGATTTGACTTCCTGTTTCAAAAGTGCTGATTAGGGGTATAAAGCTTTAAAAAAAAGAAAATAAATTGATTAAAAAAAGGAGGGGTCTGAGCTCATGCGGGACCCGGCAGCTACTGTCTAAACTAAGAACTGCCGTGATGAAACGCCATATCATGGATTATCAAGGATTCTCTCTGAAACAGTCTGGAGCTCAAAGGCTTTCTCTCTTGCCGGTTATACCACAAGGTGAGTTCCTTTTTATTTCCTGCTTCTTCACACACATGCTCTCCAGTACAGGTTAGCTCTGAGTGTTAGCGATGCTAATGTAAACACCGACCATATTGCGTCCAAAACAGTCGGGCATTGTTTCTGATAGCAACGTTTCTGATAGGGCCGTGGGTGTAAAGCCAGCCTACATTTCCGATATTACGTCATATCGGACGCAAATCTGGATCAGCTCCGTTGTAGCCCCATTTTTAGAGATTTACACACCCGGGACACATTTATGTATAAAAGACATCAAAAAGTGCATTTTGCATGATAGGTCCCCTTTAAGTAAGGGGGTGGGTACCTGGGTAGTGCGTTGAAGAGGCACTACATGACACAGCTTACTTTTGCAACAACGTAGCAGGTTCATATTTTGGTATTAAACAAGAAGTTTCTTGTTGTTCCTTGAATTTGCCTGGCCATTTTGGCCTTACAGACAGAAAATCCTAAATATTGTTGCACCTCCCTCTTCTTCACCCATTTGGACCTTAAACAGACCTCTACATATAGCGGTATGGGTTTCTGTATAGTTGATAATGCAACATTGAATTCAGAGTACTCACTGTTGTTTACACTTTCCAGAGGGGCTTTTTGGACTTTTAGGATTCTTCTTAGAATCCTCTTTGCTCTTTCTTGATTTGTTACGAGGAATTGGGCTCATGACTGTCTGAAACTGTACAGGACTCACTTCAACACCAATTGCTTCAGCCCCATGCGTGTCATCAGAAGCCCTTGACACATCGTCTATCAGAGTCTTCCCCACAGTGTATGGGCCTCCCCCTGTTGCTTCTCCAGTTACTTGCAAAGTTTCATTCTGAACGAGGTTACTAGCCTCTTCGTCTACCTTACTTTTTGCAATGGAACTTAAAGTTCCTGTCTCTCCTGAGTCTGGGTCTGATTCTGACACTGAAGATAGGGTCTTCTCTACCACTTTAATTTCTGAATAAGAGGTTGGTGCTACCTGAGCGGAGGCACCAGTTGCACTGTCATCAAATCCCTCCTTAATCGCGAAATCAAAAGTGACCTCTGCCATGCCTTTTTCAAAAGCGATATCTCCAGATTCAAACATTTTAACTGTGGCCCCTTTATCTTCACTGGACATAGAAACCTGTCCTGTTGCAACCCTGGACGATCTCATTGCCTTAGAAGCTATAACAGGAGAATCCAAATTCTCCATATTAGTATCCTTCTCTAACGCCTGACCAACAGTATATTCTCTATCAGGAATATCCAAAGCTATGTCTCCTACCTGAGAAGAGTCCACGCCTTGCCTGACTTGATGTGTAGTAACTTCACAGGGTATTTCTAGAGTTTTACCCACCTTTGACGATGCTGGCAACGGATGAATCTCTACATTTTGACTTGCTAAATCAAAATTATCTTCAGATAAGCATTCAGTGTGACAAGACAGAGAGTTGTCTTCTAATTGCTGGTTCAACTTACTGCTCTCCTCCTCTACGTAAATACTTGTGTCTGGTGCATCTTCTCTTCCATTCTCTTCTTCTTGGTCATCAGAAAAACTACTGTCTCGTTGTATGAAGGGGGCCGGTTCCTCTTCTTCCTCTCCATCACTGTCACCTGAGATTAGCATATCCTCTACTTGAACAGTGTTAGATGCATCTTCTTTGACACTGTCTTCATTTGAGATGGAAGACATTTGATGTACAATTGAAAGCTCTTCCTCCACAACATTGTTGTATTCGGAGATAAAAGGATCCTCCAAAGATCTTCTTCCTGATACAGCTTCTCCTTCAATACATTCAGCTTGGGGTTCTGTGATGCTAACATTTCCGTGTATGGATAACACCCCTTCTTCAAAACTCTCCTCCTCTTCCTCTGGAACATTTATGATATCATCTGAGATGAAGTTATGATCAACTCGAGAACTCATGCATGTTGCATTTCCTTCTGCATTCCCTTCACCTTGGTCATCTGAGAATGTTACATTTTGCCGTACCGGTGACACCATTGCTTCAACAGAATCTTCACCTTTCTCTTCATCAATAATGTAGTCACCTGAGATTAAATGATCTTCCATTTGAGAACTGAAAGCATCTTGTCTTTCAGTGTCTTCATCTATGTTATCAGAGGTGCTACAACTCTGCTGTGGCACTCCTTCCTCCATAATACTCTCTTTCTCTCCATCACTTCTCTCCATACTGTCTGCATCTGCATCAACTTGATCTGTACCACTTTCTTCTTCTTGGTGGCCACAGCAATTGTCTTTTGCTGTATGCATGTGTTGCTCTAATGTTGACATGGTTGACCCATTAGACACCTCTTCTTGCACTTGATTTGTTATTTCGTCTGTGGCTGATGTCACATTTGAATCACCGAGGATAATAGTGCTGACAGTTTGCGATGATGTTATTGCTTCATCGGCGCTATCTGTCTTTTCATTACCTTTGTCTATCATAATCCATTCACTTTGACCAAACTGTGGTTCTGGCATTGACTCTGGGTCGAGGTTCAACTGAACTTCAGATGCATTCAAAGTCACTTTTGAAAACATGTTTGGAAGAGTTGCTGAGTCATGCATACTATCGAGTCCGACATCAGAATCTAGCAGTTGCTCTTCCTGAGCCTTTACGTCTTCATGTGAATCACTGACTGTGATGACACTTTCTGCAGTCATTTCCTCCATATTCACTTTTCCCTGGATACTATTAGAGGTGGCAATTACCTGATTTGTTTCTATGTCTGACACTACGCTCTCTGCTGGACTGACATCTTCCTCCAGATCCCTGTCCATGTGGTCCTCTGTCACATCACCTAATTGAGGTTCTGACCCAACTTCCTGACTTTTGTCCTCTAGACCTTCAACTATGGTGAGATGAACAGCTTTTCCTTCTTTCACGACTCCTTCCAATGACTCTTGACTGTCCACATTTACTTCTGTGATATCTTGTATTTGATAGTCTACAATGTCGATGTGTTCTAAAGTAGATGTGGATCCCTCTCCTTGGGGAATTGTTGATGTCTCTATACTCTCAATGACATCTGATCCAGGTTGGCACACTTCTGTGGTTGACATTTGATTGACCAGAGATATATTTTCCTCTGAAAAACATTTAGCAGGAACATGATTTTTCTGCTGTTCTAATTCCACTGAGTTTTGTTGTGGGATATTGGATTCTGCGGTTTGACTTACCATATCTGTACATTTGTTTGTTGGAGCTGTTTCTGATGTTTGTGTAGGACATTCTTGGATACCCAATTTGTCTTCAAATGCAGTTTGGACCATCCTACCAGGATCCTCATCATCAAGTGATGTCTCGAGAGGCATTGATATGTAGGGGACATCATGCTTTTCCTCAACCATTTCATAATTCATGTTCTGAACTGGATCCTTCAACTGATTTTCTATCAACACGTCTTCGTTTGATGGATGGGTTTCAGCTGAAATGATGGTATTTACAACTGTTGTAGTCTTGTCTTCATTTGGTGAACTAATTCCTGATGCTTTTAGAATACCACTGGTATCTGCTGTTTGCTGCAACTGCGTAGTTTCTTGGTACTGGTTTGTACTGACCTGCCTAATGCCAACTTGAGTCATTCCAGGTTGCCACATTCCAACCTGTCTGACTTCTGGTTTCACTGTCAACACATGTGCCATTCCCATCCCTGGCTGCCCAACCCATGTTTGCCCCAAATTGCTATTTACTGCAATAGCACCCCCCCTCTTTGCAACAGTGTGTCCTGGCAGAATGCCATACACACTCCCCTGGGCTGCTAGGTCTAACACCCCCTGAGGGGGAGCAGCCTCTTTTACCAGGATTGCACCTCTGGGCAAATTGCCCTGAGACGAGCCTCGGTCAACCTCACCTGCATCATCTGGTCTCTTATCTTTAACTAACATGTATTTACCATCGGGATTTGGCCCTATCATTTTCCAACCCTTTGCAAGGCCTGAGCCCGGAGACACAGCTGGACTACCAGGTAGAAAGAAGGTGGAGCTAACTGGACTGGCAGGGCTTTGTGGGCCCTCAATGCCCTGAATCACTAGCCCAGGAGGAGCGCCTTGGGGCCCACTGACTACATACAAGCCTGGCAAATTAGCTCCATGTGACCCGTTTACTAGCATAACCGTGTTCTGTAGCTGTGGTTGAACTACATAGTGCATGGGCTGTAGTACAGGGTTGGTGGCGTAATAAACTGGCTGTGGCTGTATGAAAACTGTACGAGCTTGAGGGGACAGAGTGGTGGAATAATGAGCTTGAGGGGGCAGAGTGGTGGAATAATGAGCTTGAGGGGGCAGAGTGGTGGAATGACTAATGTTAGTAACCTTAGAGTTAGGAAGTGTCATGGATTGATGGGCAGTGCTTACAGTATTGACGGATGATTTGGAGATGTTAGTAGATGACATGACTGTCTCTTTCTTGACATCAGTATGCTCTGTTTCAACGCTTCGCTCAACTTTAGGCATAACAACAGGTTCAACCTTATTTACTGTGGTTTGGACAGCACCTACTATTTTGTGTGTCAGGGAAGGTTTGGGTGTTGGTTTAGGAGGGGAGCAGATATCAGACAGAGTCTTGAACTTTGGCCCAAGGTCATCGAGGAATTGCAGGTCGTTGTTAGTTTCCAGGAGGCTGCAGCAGCCCACAGATCCAGCAGAGGATCCCTGGCCCTCAAAATGATACTCCAAAGAACTGTCCTTCGCAGGCAAAGCACACATCGCTTTCTGTTTAAGGTAAAGGAATAGCATAGACACCGGTGTCAATCATTTCGGAACGTTTCTTTAAAGGTGAAATCTTGTAAAAGAAAAAAACAGCTGAATGCAAGGCTAACAACATACCTGTGAGTAGTAATCATTCAGGAAAGCGTCAGGTAAGGCTATATCCGCATAGAGAGCTGTTGTGTGTTGTAGTGTGTTTCTGCTGATTGTTGCACTGCCATAACCATAGCCAAAATCCCTTGTTAATCTGTGAGCGTTGTTGTCGACCTCCATCCAACTTTGCCTGGTGTCCCGAAACCTTTCCAAAAATCCCTCATGGATTGTAGTTGTCTGGTTATTTTCTATAGTATTTTTAATAGTGCCTTTGGAATTTGATCCTTGTGCTATCCCAAATGTCTTTTGGAGACCCAAAGATACAGATACACTATGGAGTGGCACTTCCTAAAAAAAGAACAGGAGAATGACAATGTTATCTCAGAAAAGCATATAGGTTTAGCAATATTAGATCCTGTTTGTCCCCGTGATAACAGGAGTTACTCATCTTATATCCCATTGACCCACTACACTGCTTTCTTTCACCAACATTGCCTCTTGATCTCTATACAGACGTTCATTTTCAATAATATTAGGATATTGTCTGATACTCTGTATTGATGAACTAAAAATAAGAAGTTAATGTATACTTTTCTTCCCAATAAAAAACAACAACATTGCAAGCCAACCTTATCCTCGCCTCTGCCTTCAGTGTGGTAAGATATGAGTTGTTCTTTGGTCTCCCATGGCATGTCACGAAAACTGTCAGGAAAAAGTTCTCCTCCACACTGACAGAACAGCATGAGAAGAGGAATAACTGCAGAGAGAAGCACAACATTCAGTTCAATGTCAAGCCAAGTTCAGTTGAGCTCAAAGTTTTTTTTTTACAATTATTTCAAGTTCTTAATATTTCAAGAGACACAGAGTATTTAGTATTAGCAATATCATTCATATAAGAGTGTTAAGAATACATCTAAAAACAGAGAGTTGTGAATGGGGAGTAACTCTAATATCATTTTTTAAGCCGTACTTATTTGGGGCACTTATTAAATTATGTTATTCAGTCCAATACATCACACCACCACTGGTGAATTTATGCCCCCTTATATATAAATATTGGATTGTTTTTTGATTAAGAAGGCACTGATGGTACAGGTATCAGACATTAAATAGTGTTATCGACTGTTACGTGCTTGTGAGTGTGTGCTTTTGTGTGTGTGTCTCTCTCTCCCCCTGATTGTTTCCAGGTGCAGCCTCTCCCCCAGGTGTTCCCAATCCCCAATCAGGGCCTCCATAAAGGACCTGAGGAAGGCTGCAGTGGCCTCTCTCCTTCTCCTCTGGCTGCATGTCTCTGTCTCTGTCTCTGTCTCTGTCTCTGTCTCTGTCTCTGTCTCTGTCTCTGTCTCTGTGTGAGGCCTGTATTTTATCAATTAGGAGTTGTGTTCCTGTATTATACATTGGTACATTAGTTTACTGCGCAAATTGGCTGGTGAGCCTGTGTTCTTTTTGTCCATTAAAAGACCTGCTCGTGGCTTCAGAGATCAGTTTCCTCTCTTTTTTCTCGTGCCTGGTCATTTCTGTGTTTTGTTACTCCCCTTCGTACCCCTAGATGTGGAGGGAACGTAACATCGACCCATCCGTAACAATCCCCAATAAGGTGTACTGTAGGCATTTGTTAAAGATCAACTTACACAGCAATAAGCACATTGCCGATAGCAGGAGGCTGATAGCTGGGGCAGAGAGCTCAGTAGAAGTAGTTTCTAATTTGGCTGCCTTTATGTTGCAGTCTTTTGTCTCCACACAGGTACAAACGTCCACGGTAAAGATGTCATTGGATGGGCAAGACAGACCTTGAGCATCCAACACCTCCACCTGAACCTCATATAAGCCAGACCAGAGCGGATCACGAGAGTGAAGCGCGGCACTCGTCTCTGTTGATAACAAAGGAAAAAGCACTGTCAAATAACGCAGGATAATCCTTTTGCTTGTAACCTAAGTAATATTACAGTTTAGTGATACTAAAAGAATATAACCACAAAAATCACAAATAATGCTAAAAGAAAGAAAATCGTTTATCAGTTTTTTTCTTCTGCCTCCAACCACTTTTTCTTACTATTGACGACTTCTACGTCCCAGCTGCCTCGTGTCCCATCAGGTATGACTCTGAATGTGAATGGAGCTCCGTTGGGATTAGCATCCTCATCAAATGCAGTAACATAGACAGTTGTTTCATCACTGCACTGGGTGCTGTGGGTGGTGGTCAGAGTGGGACAGTGGTCGTTGGAGTCAAGGACTTGAATGGCTATTGTTCCTGTGACGGTCTTTGATGGCATGTCTGAGGATGACAACAGTTTAGTAAATCCAACAGTACAAAGACTGGAGTACATAACAGCATATTCTAATATAAGATAAGATAAGAAGTACTTTATTGATCCCAATTTGGTCAAATGTTTGCATTGCAGCAGCATAAAAAAACAAGGCATTGTACATTGGAGAAAACCTTAACGTCCTAGTATAATTCCATATTTATATTAATAGTGTCTGCAGTGTTTTTTATGGAGGTCTGTTTTGTTGAGTTATTGAGAGTCCTTCAGTACGGAAAGACAGCGCCTATTCAAACAGAAATCAATCAAGAAACCAACATGATTATGATTATGAAGTAAATAGTGGATTACCATCTGTGATCGCCAGAATCTTGGCAATGTAGGTACCATTCACCACAAAAGGGGACTCTCTGTCTGGTACCCTGTTGAGTTTAATCTCAGCTGTTTTTTCATCGATGGTAAACCAGTTTTCTGGATCAAAGGCTTTGGCATAACTAGGAAAAAATAAGTAGGAAAATAAACAAACATTAATATAAGTAATATACAGTAAACCAAAGAAGGAGAAGAAGAATTTGGTTAAAGTAATACTTTATTGATGAGGATTATGTGTGTAAGTATGAAGCTAAAGCTAGGAGACAACTAGCTAAACTAAGGACAAAGGGAAGTCAACTGGTCAAGTCAAATAGAACCTCATGAGACGGTAGAAATGGCAGAGGAAAAGGATATTCACTTCAACAATTTGTCTGGATGGAACAAATGATATCCAGCTATAGAAAAACTGAAGTTTCTTGTCTTGTCACGTGTTTAATGTTTCAGAAAGCTGCAGAACATAAGAATTGCAAGCTGCTGCTAATTTTAACATGTTTTTATGCAAGTCTTTGTTCCGAACTAAGCATTATTGTGGTCATCCCCTTACTTATCATATAACGCCACCATTAGTTTGATAGACTTCGTTTTGAGTGGTATGGTTTGAAAACTATTGGGTCATCATCACCAAGTCAAAATGTCAATTGGGTCATTTTAAAGCAAATAACTGTAAAACAAATCAAATTCCCATCAACTCTATCTGTACTTTGGGATACTGCTAATTCTCACATTTTAGCATGCTAAATGGCTAAACTAAGATGGTGAACATGGTAAATGAGTGGTAAAAGTAATGTTTCCTGCAGGATGACTTACTTGACATCTTCAGCTGGTAGCCCTGTGTCTGGATCGACAGCAGCAAAAACTGTGATCACTCCATCTTTAGGTGCTTCATTTGGATCTTCTGATACAGGAACATTCTTGATGGTTGGAATGAATGCTGGATCCTCTGGAATATTTTTCACTGCTATCTTAATGAGATAGCTCTTTGCCGGTGCATTTGGCTTAGGCTTTGTTCCTGGTTTGACACCTGGCTTAATACCGACACCCACTCCAACCTCAACATCTGGCTTAAGTCCAGGTCCAGGTCCAGGTCCTGGTCCTGGTCCTGGTCCTGGTCCTGGTCCTGGTCCTGGTCCTGGTCCTGGTCCTGGTCCACCTCCAGGACTAGCTCCGCCTCCGCCTCCCCCCCCGCCGCCGCCGCCAGCGCCGCCAGCACCGCCAGCGCCGCCAGCGCCGCCAGCGCCGCCAGCACCGCCAGCGCCGCCAGCGCCACCAGCGCCGCCAGCACCGCCAGCGCCGCCGCCGCCTCCTCCACCTCCACCTCCACCTCCCGCTCCAGTAGCCATAGGATTACCCTCTCCAATCTGGACGTCCACATCCATTATTATAGGACCACCCTTCACAAAAGGAGCTACATTCGTAACGATCAGGTCAAGCTCAAGATTCTGGACATCTTCATAATCCACAGCCTGTTTGGTCCGGATTGTAGAGTAAAAAGCAATTGAGTGAAAGGACAAGAACAGATACGAAGCAGCAAGCAAATGTTAGGGCACCACTCAACACTTGTTACAGTTAGTGTGATAAATAAAGTACAATGGTGTTAAAGTCACATAAATACCTTAATCAGCTTCAAGACGCCCTCATTGGTTTCCTTGTCCGTCTCAATTGAAAATATGTTATCTTCATTCCCTTTGGTGATTTTGAAGACAGTCTGCCAGTTGTCTGAGCGTCGAAGGTCTTTATCCAGAGCTTTGATTCTCATCACAACTACATCGACAACATTTTCCTCCACTTCCCCATCGTACTGCAAACAGAAAATATGATTCGAAACATTAGATCAACAATATGTGTCAAAGTCTTACTGTCAGCTATGTGTCTATTCTGTTTACAAAACTGGTGTTTTTTGCTTGATGTTTCCAGTTATCATCAAAGCATCTACTCTTCAGAAGTAAAAGGCCACCGATAGGGTTTGGGGAAAGAGGCCAGTTCATGATCGCTCTCCACATATGACTACATGTTACCATGTGTCTCATCATAGTTGCAGAGGCCAGTAGCTATGTTTTACATCGCTATACTTTTGTCTTTTTGTCTTCATTTGAGGAGCACGAATGAACAATGAAAGAGATACATTCATCTGTGGATGAATGTGAAGTGTGGGGACTGAATTAAGTGCAGTGGACTTGACAGCACATAGACTTTGTACTAAACAGCACCGAGGATGAAGTATCAGATATCTGTTGCATAAAAACTGACGCTGCTTCTCATAATGTGGCAGACGTTAAGATCCAGTGCTGAGATAAGAAAAGTAATTTAACCCTTGACTTGACCCCTGGGATACTAGCCTTCTTGATGTTACTTTTCAGTTAAAATGTCACATTAGCTTGTAGATGCTAATGTAGCATCTGCAAGCTACATTAGCTTGTAGATGTTAAAGAATAAAAGCCCATGGAGCCTTGAGGAAATGTGCGTATTACACATTCAGTTGTATATTTACTAGGGCTGGCGGGACAGAAACATGGAGAAAGGTACTGAACTTTTACATGGACATTTTACATCTCTTCCAGACGGCGGAGTTGATAGAACAAGAATTATTTGTAACCACTGCAAAGTAGGATTTTCTGATCACTGAGGGTAACTTCCATAACAAACTAGATAACATGTTAATGCCCTTGCAGTGGCAAATAGCTTTGGCTTTATATTTGATTTGTTTACACTAATTAATGTTGAAGTTGAGATTTATAAGAAATGTTTTAACTGCTACTGTGTAAAGGGAATACTACTGTTAAAAAGTACCTTATTTGTTTGAAGTGTTTGCAGACCAAATGTTATTGCACTTTTAATATAGCAGTACTTTTAAAATAAAAGTTTGCAATACACTACTCTTGTAATCATGCGATTAATCGCGATTAAATAGTTGTATTGTTGCTCAGCGCTAATAATTTAGAATTTAAAACTAATAATAACTTTTCCATTGATGGCTTCCGGACTGTTTGGACCAACAAGGATTGCACCAAGAGCTTCACCATGTCTTCACCATGCGCCTAAGTCTTCAGATTCAACTCAGTTAAATTATCAATCACAATCTGGACATGCAAAAAAGGATACAATTATCCCAAATTGTCTGAAAATAAATGTTGTCAATGCTTAGTTAAATCGTTAAAGTAAAGGTACCATCTCACACGACAGACACCATCTCTCTTTTCATTCATCTCTATATCCTCTTCCCTTTGTTCTCTCTCCCTCTTTATTCTCTGCCTCTCACACCTCACTTGCTATATACATTTTTCTGCAATAGGCTTTGTGTCGCAGTTTTAAAATGACAGGAATAATTAAAGAAAAGTTTCCATTTTAAAGATCTGATGCACTTTGAGACAAACATTAAGTGGTTAGCTTAAGATCATTTTGTTCCGTCAACATTTGGTGTCTATGACTGATAGTCATTGCCCAAAAGCTTAAAGCACACACCTTCAGAGCTTGTGGTTTTCAAAATCCAGTGCGGCTGCTGTAAACAGTCGAGAGAGACACCCTCCCCAAGCTGACCAACAATATAGCCAAAATAAAAGTCAGGGCCTCTCTAACATTTGCTGGTTGTTGTGTTCTGATATATAAACTCCTGCCAATAGGGGGCACAGTGTAATCACAGTAACATACAATGTTAAGAGAATAAGTGTATGCCCGGGAGTTGATGCTGTGGTGGTTAAGCATGAGTAACAGTAAAGAAACTAGTACCCATATCCTCTGTCCCGTGCTTTATTAATGTTCTCTTTCTACTAATACACAACACTGGTGTCTGGCTGTGGGTTTACGGAGCACTCTGTTCCACATGCAGTGCATTTTGTGAGATCAGAGCCCACATTTTAGACTTATTTTTTAAAGGAGGTACATCAAGTAGGCTCACTGTTGTATAGACTCCTAAACAATCAAACTTCTTTTTGCAACAAGTAGCATCACCTCTTGCAGAAAGACTGCAGGTTTGCATTCCTCACTTTCCAACCAATTGCTTTCCAACCAAAGTCCATTAAAGTCTGCTTTTTACCTTGCATCCAAAACTGAACATATATACTTATTTTGAGCAGAGGTATAGATATTGTACTTGAGTAAAAGTAGAACTACCAGAGTGTAGGAATACTTTGTTATAAGTCAAAGTCCTGTAATCAAAATGTTACTCAAGGAAAAGTACAAAAGTATTGGCATCAAAATATACTTAAAGTACCAAAAGTAAAAGTAGTCATTCTGCAGATTGGTCCATTTCAGAATAATATATTCAATATGTTTTGATTATAATTATTGATGCATTCAAGTGTTCTCAAAGCTGGTAAAGGTGCAGCTAGTTTGAATGACTTTGTATACTGAATGGTAGCTTGTGGATTTACTCTGGGCACATTCCAAGGTCTTATTTAAGAGTTGATTATGTTTCAAATCATTCATCCAAATCTGCAAAGTAACTAAAGGTATTAAATAAAAGTAGTGGAGTAGAAGTACAAGGTTGCATACAATGTAAATACTCAAGTATCTCCAAATTGTACTTAAGTACAGTATTTGAGTAAATACACTTTGAGCAAAATAAATCAAAACATCCAAAAGTCGTTTTGTTGCATTTTTTTTGTATACGTGTACAGTATTAACCATGTGTTCAACACTACATCCGTATCCTGGTTTCTGGATGTACCCTTAAAAGGTCATTGAAAAAATGCAGCTAGATGCCTGAGAACGTAAGGATGTAATGGAATAGGTTGGTGTGTGTGTGTGTGTGTGTGTGTGTGTGTGTGTGTGTGTGTGTGTGTGTGTGTGTGTGTGTGTGGCCTAGCATTACTATACTTGTGGGGACCTAAATCTGTTTACACAGTCACGTGTGGGGACTCGCCTCCCTTATGGGGACAAATTGGAGGTCCCCATAAGGGGAATCATTAATTTTAGGGTGAAGACTTGGTTAGGTTTAGGGTTAGGGTAAGGGTTAGGTTGGGGAAGAGCGCAGGGCTCCGGAGGAGTGTGTGTGTGTGTGCGTGTATCTACGTGTGTGTGCGTGTGTGGAGCTTGTCCCAATGGAATCTGTAAAAGACCTTAAATGAGAGGGGGATCTAAAATGGCCAATTTAAAAGTGAATCCAGTTCTATTAGTAAAAGCCGTGCATAGAAGTGTAAGTGCAGTTAAAACACAAGTGCAATGATACAAATATAAATAATTAAAACATTCTCCCCAGTAATATGAATTTAAAAAGTAAAGGGAGTGTTAAAATTAACTAATAATAATAAAATAAAGGAAAGCACACCGGGTTAGTAAAATCGTATATAATGAACTGGATGTCACTAAAAAACAGAAACCATTAAAATCGAGGTCGGGAAGTTTAAAAGATTCCAAAGGGTTAGGCATGTGTTGGTTATGGTTAAGGTTAGGATAAGTAGGGTTGGGTACCGAGAACCGGTTCCGGTTCGGAACCGGTTCCAACATTTCGATTCCAACGGCATCATTTAGAAATGTGAATTTCGGTTCCGCTTTTCGATTCCTGAGGAAATGTTTCTCGCCGCTCTCCGTAGCCTACTGCATGACTGCAGCGGGGCGGGAAATGTAGCGTTGTATCTACATTTCCTACAGTGTAACCTGAGACCAGGGCCGGCCCGTCGCACTGGCGTTATAGATGTTCGCCTAGGGCGCCAGATCTGTGGAGGCGCTGCGCTGACAGCTCTGGGAGGGAAAACAAATGTTTTGACCGTTGGTGCTCATCCTAATTTTCGGCCTTGATGTAACAACATTCATAATTAAGTAAATGTAACATCCTTTTCATCCCGGTTACACTTTTCATTTGCCCTGTACGATGGGCGCTGCAAGTGATGAAAATGGGGGATGTTGGCTTATCTGGCAACCGGAGCTCACAGCCAAAGTGCGCGTGACCGAGGGAGAAAGGGAGGGCGCTGTTGTTATTAGCATCTGGTGCTAGCTGCTCTAACGGAAGAAGAAGATGTTTCTACAATGATGTGGAGGGAGAGTTCTCTCCAGTCAGACTGAGAGGCTGATAACTTCAGCTCAATGAGGTAAAGGACTCTGAGTGTTTAGATAGTTCACTTTAGTCTAAGTTATCTCAGTGGGTCTCAAACGTTTTGATCACAATTTATGTAAACACATATTTCCAAGGCAGTCTTTTATAATTATTGGGATAAAACAGGTTTGAAATCATTCCAATGTAAACTATAGGACAGTAAACCAGAGATATCGTTTAAAACTGGAGAGATAAAAAAATATGCATAAATAAAATAGTAAAATAAGATATGAATGAACAACACAAATAAAATGCGTTACATGTAGGCTATTTGTTATTTAATTATTAAAATGTAAACCGATCTTTTTCATATGGGTGTTTAGAGTTGTATCCCCTAGATCTAGTCTCTAGTAATTCTGCGTGTGCACCAGATTGAAGCATTTTACTTCAAAATGTTCACACATTTCTTCCCGGTATGCCTGAGAGGCAGGTATGGTTGTTTTTCTCAACAACAACTGTTTTTAAAAGTTGGACTGTTGCACTGTTGTAGCAGTGGTTCTCAGGTTAAAGTTACATAGCAGTGAATATAAACAGACTGATTCATGTGAATATTACTTTAAACTAACCTGTGTAAAAGTTTCTCGAATAAATGTAATTTTTTTGGTGGAAGAAGCATGTATCATTTTTTTACCCTGCCCCTCAAAGAATCGGAATCGAGAACCGTTAAGAACCGGAATCGAAAAGTAGAATCGGAATCGGAATCGTGGAAATTCAAACGATACCCAACCCTAAGGATAAGTCTCCAGGAAATGCATGTACGTCAATGTAATGTCCCCTGAAGTGATGTATACATGGTGTGTGTGTGTGTGTGTGTGTGTGTGTGTGTGTGTGTGTGTGTGTGTGTGTGTGTGTGTGTGTGTACCTCAGATTTTTCCAGGGTGGGGATGTTGTCATTGATGTCCAGGACTTTGACCTCCACTGTTCCTGTCCCTACTAGGCCACTGGATCCCCCTCCCATATCAGTCCCCTCTACGACCAGTTTGTAGAAGTCAATAGTCTGTTGGAGGGAAAACAGGTACATTCTTCTGTTATTTGATGACATGTGATCATATTGTGCAGGGTGAGTCAGACCTTCAGGGCAAAAACAGTGCTGCTGTATATTGTTCCTTGATTGAATTTCAAAGAACATCTTGTTCCAACTAAAGTATTTTCATCCCGCCTTAATTCAAATTATGTAAAAACCCTGGGGCCCTGAAACTATCAAAACACATCTACTTGCTGCCGGAGTTATCTATCAGACCTCTTATTGCCCTATGTCCACTCCCACAACCTGAGATCCTGAGATGCGTCGTTGCTGGTTGTTCCAAGGTACAGATTGAAACGCAAAGCATATAGAGCCTTAGCTGTAAGGGCTCCAGGCTTTGGAACAACCTGCCTGAGGAGATTAGGGCTGCAAACTCTTTTATGGTAAATGGTAAATGTACTGTATTTATGTTTCACTTTATCCACGACCCCTCTAAGCGCTTTGAATTCTTCAAGTCATCTTTCATACAGAGTAGTAAGCAAACATTCACACACATTCACACAACATTGGCCTTGCCGTTGGGAGCAACTTGGGTAAAATATCTTGGGATAGGATACAAGGATACATCGACATGTTGAGTGCAAGTGCTGGGATCAAACCCACAACCTTCCAATTGAAAGAAGGCTGCACCACCTTGCAGCCACTCTGTATTAAGTGTTATTCTTTTGAAAGGTGCTGCAACATATGTGAGATGTGTTTGATATACAATGAGCAGAAGCCTCACCTCTCTGTCCAGGTGTTCCTCTTTGACGTACAGTTGGCCCGTCTTTCTGTCTAGAGTGAACATGTGACCGGTGCCTGCGGGCTCCTGACTCACGATCCTGTAGCTGATCTCACTGTTAATTGTTCCAGCTTCATCATTATCATTCCCCTTGATCTGCATAACAACGCTTCCTGCAGCACATCACAAACCATAACATTTCAGATAATCGGTTCACAGCTAGTATTCACATACAGTGTTTGCCTTTGTTTAACTTTTGAGTTAATCAAAGATTAATATGATATCATTTAAACAAAACACTTAAAGGTGGGGTAGGTAATTTTGGAGAAACCAGCTCGAGTGCGCTAGAATTAGAAAAAATACAACCGGAAAAAATCTGCCACTTCCTTACAGAGCCCCTCCTCCAACACACATGAACGCGCACATGACCAATGAGGGCGCAAGATAAGTTTGTGCACAGATGAAAGGCTGACAGGCAGGTAGGCCATCCAGTTATTTTAGCCGGGCCGGCTAAAATGATTAGTCGTGCTTCTTACAGCGCTACGGCTTCCACAGATGACATTTTTTTATGGATTTGTTGTCAAAGCACTTCAGATATTCATTGCTATCGGGATGTTAAGAGCATTCCATGGAATATAACAAAAAGTGTATCTCGAGCCAGTTTCTCAAACTTACCTACCCCACCTTTAAGAAAAAAAAAACGCTGCAAGACGCTCAAAACACAATGAAAACGGGGAACCTAAAAAGTGATGCACACAGCTAGGACCGGAGCGCTTGTTGGCATTCGGGGATTATAAAGTTGTCCAACTGTCACTGTTGGCAGAGTAAGCCTGTTTCATAATTGTGTGCTTTGTCAGTATATTCATAATATATGGCTAGGTTAGCTACGTTAGCTAGCTTACAGCAGATCTGCAATATTATCGGAAGGAATCATGCCATTACATCACATGTTAAAATATGCCGATACAATTTACATTTTATGGCCGAATTTATAATCCCCGATCATCAACAAGTGCTTTCGATCCCAGCATCACTTTTTAGTTTCCCCGTTTCCGTTGAGTTTTGAGCTTTGTTACTATAGGTATGGGCTATTGTGAAAAATAAGTACTTTTACTTTTAGCACTTTTAGTGCATTTATATTGTCATCCTTTATTATTTTATAATACGTTTTAAATAAAGGACTTTTATTATTTTTAATGTTGCTTTACTGATTTAACATATTTCTGAGTTTCTGACTGTTTCCATCATTCTCTTACAGCAGCAGGCTGATATGTGTTCAAACATGTGACACTACCTGGTTTGCTTTCCTCTGTGATGTTGCCCATTTGCAGCTCAAAATAAGGAGCGTTGTCATTCTGGTCCAGAACCGTGACTGTCAGTGGGACATCATCCTCTGCTTTCTTCCCGTCTTTGAACCTTGCGATCCCTGTTAGCTGCATGAGTTACATGAAGAAACACTTTACTATTGATCTTTGAAGATAAAATACAGACACCCAAACCTAAATTCAATGTTGCTTCACTAGATTGTATTCGGAGCATCCTGCGTCTTCTCGCGGCATTTTTGAGCAGGTTTGTTTCGAAGAAAGTAAATTGACTTAAATTGTAAAATTAAAAAAAAGTTAAAAAAAGTAAATTGCCTGACTGTGGATGTCACAGCTGTCACATCTGCACTTTCTTATCGCTGCTGTTTTGTGCATGTGCCAAGCCTGGTCTCTTAATATACATACCTATTAAACTAAACTTTTATGTGGAAGCATATTTCGTCCCTATGACGCTTGGTTGTCACAAATGCGTTTCTTAAGGTCTGTGGGAATGTATGCCAGGTAACCTCCTTGTTTAAACTTTACATACAGGTTAATTACTACATTTATTTGAAGCGTCGTTAATATTACAAATCTGCTTGCACAAAACGTTGACAATCATCTGAAATATTTGGGCATTACTAGTGCCTTCTTTATTTGTATTCTCTTTGCTGCTATAACGGTTTTTAATCACTGTTGTAATCCCTGCTTACATTTATTAGTTTTTATTTTTAAATGCATAGAGAGAAGCCTACCAAATCTCATCTATAGTATATCAAGTATAATGACAATAAACCTCTTTTGATCTGAAACAAAAGTCCAAAACAATATACTGTATGCACAAGGGTAGGCTAGTGACATTCAGTAAAGCTCTGTGACTGAAGGAACATGAGCTTTATTCTCCCACCAGTCTTCATCAGGTTTCAGGACAGTACAACTTTAAAGAAAGACTTACATTGTAGAATTGGCGTTTCTCCCGGTCCAGTAATTCAGTGATGCGTACAAACCCCGTCTTTCGGTCCACTACAAAGATATTGAAGGGTTCCTTGTCAGCTCCTTCTCCAGTGAGATAATAATCCACCAGCTCACCTAAGTCTTTATCAGAGCGAATCTGACAACAAAACACAGACAGAGGAATCATGGACTTGCTATTCAGGTTTCCCTCTCCTGTAGTGTGTTATATAGGTTTTTGTGAATGTAAATGGTCTGCAAAGGCTACCCAAGCTTTAAAACCAGAGTTCCATTAAGAATCTTGCAATATTTAATTCAGGACGATAACATCCATATCCAGTGTAATGTAATCTAAAATACAAAGTGAGTTGATTGAAACTGTAACAAAACCTTGAAGTTCAGTCCACTATTAGTGTTACAGGACGTTCAACCTAAGCCACTTTGGTTTGTGACAGTTAACAAATTAATTAATTAGGGCTGATCATTACATTTTTTTAATTAATATTATGTAAATGTCTTTACACGTCTCAACCAATGAGAGCAATTGGGGTGGGCCGAAACAGAAGAGAAGTGGCAGGACAGAAACATGGACATTTTAAATCTCTTCCAGACGGCGGAGTTGATAGAACCAGAGTTATTTGTATCACTGCAAAGTTGAATTTTCTTCTCACTGGACTCTGAGGGTAACTTGTTTTTCTTTAACTAGATAAAATGTTAATGCCCTTGCAGTGGCACCAGTCTATGAGTGGCACATAGCTTTGGTTTTATATTTATATTTGATTACATTAATTAATGTTGAAGTTGAGATTTACAAGAAATATTTCTACTGCTACTGTGTAAAGGGAATACTGCTGTTAAAAAGCATATTATTTGTTTACAATGTTATTGCACTTTTGTTATAGCAGTGCTTTTAAAATAAAAGTGCGCAATACACTGGTTTTGAATTCATTATTGAATTTTGCGCATTAATCGAAGAAAATCATGCGATTTATCACGATTAAAAATGGTAATCGTTGCCAAGCGCTAATTTATAGCAATACATATGTATCACTCTGCACAAATAAACGTTAATAACAGGTTTGCTGGAGGTACACTCATATTTGTACTCATAAATTACCAATGCAGGCGTGGCTTCTCTAATAATACATACACTCAGATGTTACTGGTACACTATGTTCCCTATTTCCTATCTCAGCATTTTCTTGGCAACGTTCTGTTAAAACGTTACCTCTTTAGCCTGTACTGCAGCCCAGGGCCAAATCACCCAGCAGCACAGCTAAGGACTCAAACCAGTTGAAACAGGTTGGCTCACTGCAGGCAAAGGCGTGACAAAAACCTTTTTTTTTTCTTTTTTTTTTGGAACATTGAAGCTCATCCAACTGGGCACTTTGCCAGTGACAACTTATAATGACTGTGTCTGCAAATTGTGGGAAATAATATTTGGGTCAAACCTTGGCAATGAATTTCTTGTGTCGGTAGTCGGTGTTTTCCATGAGCTTGGCAGGAGGAAGGATCCACTCCCTCTTCTTCCTCCTCAGGGTCTTTTGCCTTCTCGGTCCTGACTCGGCACTGAGCACCTGAAAGGAAACCACACATAACAATTGAATTTGTTTTTGAATGTTTAATTTTCTGCAAATATGAAATAACATTGTCAAACTCTTCACACAGCAAAAACAAAGTGTGAAACAAGGGCAATATGATTTAAATCCCTTCATTTTTCCAAAGACTTTAGTCTTATGAGTGATCTTTCCTTCCTCTTTAGAATTAAGACAAGAGCTCCAATAAAAAGCTGCTAATATATATATATATATATATATATATATATATATATTTCAACGCTATAGCACCAACTACATTTAAGAAGCTTGAATTTAAACATGAACCACTATTGGGAGCTAATTATTAAGAATAAAGGTGATGTGAAGAGCTTTAATGACTACAGCACAGATACATATAGTTGATCAGCCACAGCATGAATGTGTGGGGAAAAGGAAATCAGGAAAAGCATAAGCTATGATTATGGTTTTGAGGCAGTGGCACCTGTATTCAGTTCACTTTCTATATGTCACACTGGAAAATATCAGAACACACAATTATTAGGGCCTGAGCACGTAGTGCAAAGACCTATTGAAATCGTCAGTATTATTATTCTTCTGTTACCGGTTCTGCACTTTCGACCTGTTTTTGAGGGGGTTACGACACTATTCATGTAGCGACATTTGGCAACGCCGCCAGGACCGGTGAAAATGTTAACATTCTGGATTCGATGGGAGAAAATGTTTCAACTTGCTCTCTAGCGCCACCTGTGTAACTTCAGTGTTTCGAAAAATTTACAAAGTCGCAGCGTAAGTCTGACGGACCTGAAATTGTGCACACTTATCCGGGTGGAGCAGCTCTACATATTATCCTCTCATATCCCGAAGCTCCGCCTACTTTGATTTTTTTTTAATTAGCATAATGTGAAAAACATTGAAATATTAACTTAAATTCCAATTTCTTGATTTTCCAAACCAAACTTAGTGCACAGCATCAATGGAGGGGCAGACACATTACCGTACAAAATGAGCACGAGGTGTGGAAAAATGTGGCCGACATCAATCAAAACGTATTAGCAAAAGGGTGTGGCCTACACATAAATGCTCACAATTCATCCAAAATATATCCAAATATCACAGATTTCGGTGGATAGGTTCAGTGTGTCTTGGGGAATAGGCACAACAAACAATGTTCATTTCGGACAATAGGGAGCGCCAAAAACACAACTAATTTATATCTCAAGAACCGATGGACTAAAAATATATATATTGTCATAGACATACTGGCAGGGTGAGTATAAACTGAGTTTTAAAGGGTCGCAACCAATGAAAAATGTGGGCGTGTCCTATTCAGTTTTTTCTCGAAATCAAAGGGTTAAAAAATGTACCGAGCCATAAGTAGGGGAGAAAATGAGTTATGGCCTTTAAATTCGGAACGCATGTCACAGCCCACAACCTTTTACAGACTGTAGAAAAAAATAGGACGTTTTAGCAAATATGTCTCAGTAGCGCCCCCTATTGTGCGGTAGTCAAATATAGTTTCTTCGAACTACCCGAAACTTGGCACAGAGATTCCTCATGGAAATGCGGACATATTTCAAAATGGCTTCCATTATCTCCGCCCCCCATGAAGTCGGCCATTTTGAAATATGTCCATTTTAAGCGCATTTTCGCATACTTGTCCTAGGAAAATGATCGGGAAAATTTCAAACCAGGACAAGATCAGCCCATATCCAATGTGATGCTAACTTGCGAATGAATAGTCGACTGCTCAAACGGAGAGCTCGTAAGCTAACGGAACATGTACCAATTTTGACGATTGAAATGCCACAAAATCGTTAAAATGACTTTCGGACGCAAAACTTGGAACACACATCACAACCCACGTCTTTTTCCAGACTGTACAAAAGAAATGTACATTTTTGTACACCAGCTCAGTAGCGCCCCCTATTGTGCGATAGTCACATATAGTTTCTCCAAACTACCCCAATCTTGCCACAGACATTACTGATGGAATTGCGGACATATTTCAAAATAGCTTCCATTAGCCCCGCCCCCCAGAAAGTCGGCCATTTTGAAAAATCTGTGTTATTCATGCATTTTAAGCGCTTTTTCGCAAACACCTCCTCGGGAAAAGATCGGGAAAATTCCAGTCCAGGACAAGTTAAGCCCATATCCAATATCATGTTAAATTGCGAATAAAATAGTTGCTAGCTCAATCGGGGCGAACGTAGGCTAACAGAGAATGTACCATTTCTGTACCAGTCTCAAATGACTTTTTTTTTTGATATTTTTCCAGATATTCACGAAACGCTGTATACACATTACTATTATGATGGCACACACATTTACCAGCAACAGCTCTGCGTATTAATTTCCCACATTAACCATAAACACCCAATACATATAAAACTCCTAAACAATGTATGGTGAAATGTTTTCCATCTTTGTTTTTCTATCTACGACTACAAACAGTATTTCCACTACAAGCAGAACAGTAACACATCTTTCTATGCAATACAATAGAACAGTATGTGTTCAGAGCCAATCCATGATTTAATGAGTATTTCCTTTGTGCCAAGAGCTGATTTAGTATATTTCATCAACGACCTTTTCAATTAAATTGACAATTCTTTTGTGTAATTAATAGTGTGTGAAACCAGGCAGAGTGAGTGACATGGTGTTCATTTCCACTATGCCAAAGCAGTTTACAGTTGCTGACGGTGTAAGGTAATATATATTGTCCTAAGTAATTGTAGCTGTGTTCAAAGGAGTACACGTTACAAGGCCGTGCGGGGGGAGCTGCCAGACCCAGATGTCCTCAAAGTCAGCGAGGTATACAAGGACCTCTCAGCAGACATCTCACCATGAAAAAAAACGAATGGCTCACTACTCAACTCAATCTTGTGCACAGAGCCTATAGAACACATAATTTAAACCAGCAGGATGTAAACAGAGGAGAACAGCCGGTCTGATTTAGTGCCATGTGATTATCCTGTAATGAGTAACATACACAGTGTTGATCGACTATATAAACAGTTCATTTATTGTCTCGATACATGTGTTGTGTAAGACATTTTAATCAATTTGATACGTCAATATTAAATGTACCTTTATTTTGAAAAACTTTATTGTGAAGGACAAACCGGATGTCACATTTCCGGTATTGCCGGTTTAGGGAGAGACTTAATTCAGGTAGCTTGCCTTGGCTGTCTGTGTGCGCGGAGGTTTTGTCGTCAACAGACTCATTAAACTACCCACTTCTCGGTACATAGAAACCCTGCTCCACGGTGTCAAACGTGAGTAATATCGCAATTGGTGTGTTATACTGAAATGTGTTGACCTATACTTTATACTTTATTTATATATATGTATGCTTTTCATTGGAACACGCCGTGGGTGTGTGCAGTGCTAATGCTAATACCTAGCGCCACTTGTTTTGATGTACGTTTTTGTTGGTAACCTCGCTAGTTTGTATCTTTTAGTGTTGAGGTGGGCACCGTTAGATTCTGTGTCTCCTTGCGGTCATAAACAATGTGTTGGATGTTGAGCTAGGATAAGTAATAAGGGAGCTAGGAGTGATTTTCGGTGCAGTAATAGGTTAGCATTTTTCGCTCAGGGCTAATTCAGAGGCTCACTGTTAGCATTGTGTGTTTTTTGTGAAAAAATAAATGAAAAAGATCAGTTAAATTAGTTTTTTTCCCGTTCTATGGATATAAAATATTCATAGTTTATTAAATATTAAGCTTCCTTAGACGTTGTTTCCTGAAAATGACGCGATGTCGGGTCCGTGGGGCCTAAGAGGATAACAGAGTAGCCTCTGTTTTATTTTTATTTTATTTATTTTTTCACAACAGTTGTATTTGGATGGAATGAATACCTATAGTGATAATTCAAAGCAATAAAATGATTTTTACAGTGAAAACGTTCAAATGGAACTGATGGTTCCCAAATTACCCAGAGGTGAGGTGGACTTTATTTTTCTAAACCTCTCTAAAAAGGTCAAATTTCACTTGTTTTGCATCAATCTTGATACAGGGTACTTATTATATGTTATAGTTTGGATTCCTAAAGCTTTTAGTCTACTAAACTCATCATTCAAGGGTGGTTTTCACTATAAGTAATGTTTTTTTGTTTAGGCGGACATTAGAATTTACATGTTTTTACTATGTTCCATCTGAATTTACTTTAAAATAAAAACATCTCTATAGTACGGTGGCCCTGAAGTGCAAGAAACCACAGCATTTCACAAAACACAACAGAATTTCACAAAACACAACAGCATTTCACAAAACGCCACAGCATTTCACAAAACGCCACAGCATTTCACAAAACACAACAGCATTTCACAAAACGCCACAGCATTTCACAAATCGCCACAGCATTTCAGAAAACACAACAGCATTTCACAAAACGCCGCAGCATTTCACAAAACGCCACAGCATTTCACAAAACACTGCAGCATTTCACAAAACACTGCAGCATTTCACATTGGATGGAAAGGGTATTCCTTAGGGAGAACACTTATTGTTTGTGATATTGTTTGTGGACAGAGCCAGCCAGAGAAGCACTGCTGTGATTGGTTGTTTTTGCTGCCAATCAAGAAATGACTTCGTGATTGGACCAACACATCAGCCGTTAGCTGTTAGCACACACTCAGAGCTCACAGCTCCTCATATCTGTTCAGAAACTGGACAAAAGTTAAAGATATGCAAAACACAGACTGTCTATGTCATGGCGAATACAGTCGCTGCTTTATTTATGTCTGTATGATGTTGTTGTGAGTGTGGATGGAGCAGCTACAGGTTAGTTTAGCCTGATCGATTCGATTCCGATAGGATTTACATGGAGATCCGGCCCGCCCCCTCTCCAGCGTCTTTTTTGAATCACAGGAGTAAACACAGAATTAATGCTTTATTAATTCATGGTTTTTAAGGGGCTTATCTCTATGTAAATACTATGGTAGACTACCCAGTTACTAAATCAGCCTACTATCACCTAAAGAACATATCTAGGATTAAAAGACTAATGTCACAGCAGGATTTGGAAAAACTTGTCCATGCCTTTATCTTCAGTAGACTCGACTACTGCAATGGTGTCTTCACAGGTCTCACTAAAAAATCTATTAGAAAGCTGCAGCTGATTCAGAACGCCGCTGCTCGAGTCCTCACTAACACTAAGAAAGTGGATCACATCACTCCTGTTCTGAAGTCTTTACACTGGCTTCCTGTGTGTCAAAGAATAGATTTCAAAATACTGCTGCTGGTTTATAAAGCACTGAATGGTTTAGGCCCAAAATACATTACTGACCTCCTGCTAAACTATGAACCATCCAGGTCTTCAGGGACTGGTCAGCTTTCTGTCCCCAGAGTCAGAACTAAACATGGTAAAGCAGCGTTCAGTTATTATGCTCCAAATATCTGGAACAAACTCCCAGAAACCTGCAGGTCCGCTGCAACTCTGACTACTTTTAAATCCAGGCTGAAGACTTTTCTTTTTGTCGCTGCTTTTAATTGAACTATTCATATCTTAAACTGCACTGTAACTTTTATCCATGTACTTTTTCTTGTAATGTTTAATTGAACTATTTATATTTTAGACTGCACTGTAACTTTTATCCATGTATTTTTCCTTAATGTTTATTTGATTAGCTTTTCTTTTTTAATGCTTAATGTCTTTCATTTTTCTTTTTTGTAAAGCACTTTGAATTGCCTTGAGTTGAAAAGTGCTCTATAAATAAACTTGCCTTGCCTTGCCTTACCCAATATTCGCATCGCTCTAATCGCTTGAGTTTCACCGCGGCTGTCAGCTGTGTTTGCTCCTGTCATTCAAACAAGACGCGCTGGAGAGGGGGCGGGAAGTATCTCCATGTAAATCCTATAGGAGATACCAACTACAACAAAATGAACATATTTGACAGTGATTTAATTGTAATACACGTTTCAAAGTGATGCCGAAGTAACTAATACTGATAACGGTTAGTAAAAACCATGAATTAATGCTTTGACAAGTCTGCAGACAAGACGGCAGGCGAAAAGCTTTTAAAATGCGTGTTTTCAGAATGGAATCGGATCCATCAGGCTAAGCTAACCTGTAGCTGTTCCGTCCACACTCACAACAACGTCATACACACATAAATAAAGCAGCGACTGTATTCGCCATGACATAGACAGTCTGTGGTTTGTACATATTTAACTTTTGTCCAGTTTCTGTCTGAACAGATATGAGGAGCTGTGAGCTCTGAGTGTGTGCTAACGGCTGATGTGTTGGGAGGGACCGGTTGGGACATATTGCGCTGTCGGACGTTGACCAATCACGAAGCGTCATTTCTTCACTGGCAGCAAAAACAACCAATCACAGCAGTGCTGTCTGGCTGGCTCTGTCCAATCATAAACAAGAAGTGTTCTCCCTAAGGAATACCCTTTCCGTCCAATGTGAAATGCTGTGGTGTTTTCTGAAATGCTGCGGTGTTTTGTGAAATGCTGTAGCGTTTTGTGAAATGCTGTTGTGTTTTCATTTTAAGTCATACGCTAATATTAACCAATACACAGCTTCAATTATTACTTTACTTACCTTGACCACATAACAGCTGTATTGAAGGTTTGCTTTTTGATCAATAAACACAACAACAAAAAGCAAACTCCACTGGTATGGAACATACATGGCCTAATATCAAGAGGAGATGCGTTTATTGAGTAAACAAACAGTCAAGGGCAGAACGTCTGCACAACCCACTGCACCGCACGCCACGGTTAACCTGTTAAGCCGGCGGGGACCATGTTTTTTTTTTCCACGACACTGTGTCTCAGAGCATCTTAATATTTAAAAACCTATTAATGTGTTATACCAGATTAACGAGAAGAATCTCAGCTAACTGACAATAAGAACTATTTTTACCGAAACAAAACAAAAGTCTCACAAGAAGCGTTAGCATTAGCCCTTAGCTAAAACGGGCAGATGCTACTTCCGGTGCTAACTAGCAAAAACGACCTTTAAAACGTAATGTTTTCTGCACAAACTACATATCATCTGAAAGCTGATACTCCACAGATTATTTTTGTTATAAGTATCATCACTGTAGGACACAAACTCACTGAGCTATCAGCCAGAACAGAGAAGAAAAAAAACAACAGTTTTCAAAACCATAACAATAAGTATGTCTTACCGTTGCTGTTTTGTGATCAAAGCTCTTGTTCAAGGGAATAAAAACGCTGCTTAAGGTTAATCCAATGTCTCTTAGTCACCTTACAATTGTTCCTGATAATCTATCATTACATTCATGGCAGCAGAGTAGGTATAACGTTTTGCAGTCCCGAGCTAATGCTGTCTCACGTGCTGTTTACGCAAACCTCTCTCTACTTGACGTAAGTGTTTAGCGGGATTTACTAACTGTCACTCGATTCTATTGGCTCTAACGGTTCAGAAAAGGTGTCAATCACCCAAATCGACCAATGGGTTCCAAAGATATGATCATGCGTAGTATAAACTACGCCCGCTCCGGCTCCATTACGCATTACGCTGCCAGAAGGGAGAGCTTCACCACCGAGGCGAGCAGGTGCTAGAGATGCTAGCTGACGATAGCGGGGCTATGATCATACCAGATGACTCTTCGTCGGATGATGAAGATCTCCTCCAGCCAGACCTGGATCCGGCCAGTAGTGACTCGGATGTTGAACTTCCACCACGGGAAAGGTATGTAATCTCTCTGTTTTTATATATTACTTATGTGTTTGGTGGAACTGCGTCACAGTGCTAGCTTAGCCAAGAAGCTACAGGAATGATTAGGCAAAATGCTAAATAGTTTTACTTGTCTTTTTGGAGTTACATTTTCTAAATGAATGGCCAGTGAATGAATATATACATGTGTTTACTTATTTATTTGGTGTAATATTATTTATTTATAGTCCAATATTATCCTCTTTATATATTACTTTTGTGTTTGGTGGAACTGCATCACAGTGTTAGCTTAGCCAACAGGAATGATTAGCCAAAATGCTAAATAGTTTTACTTGTGTTTTTGGAGTTACATTTTCTAAATGAATGGCCAGTGAATGAATATACATGTGTTTACTTATTTATTTGGTGTAATATTATTCATTTATAGTCCAATATTATCCTATAAGTATAAGCCAGTGAATTAATCTAATCTCTTTGTTTTTCCACATTTGTTAGATGCAGCAGGACAAAGCCACACACCCAGAAGACTGTCAGGGAGCAGCTTGCTGCAGAATTGTTGGAGTTTGCTGAAGGCCCTGCTGAAGGCCCTGCATCTCCACCACCCCCTCCTCCACCACTCACATGCATGCCCGAGTATTATGGGGAAGATGCAGTTCGGGACACGAACGTTTGAGAAATTACGAACGGCTCATTTCGGAGGACACGCGCGCATCTGCTTGACGCCGGGACGACCAGCGACCCTCCCCTACAGGCGCTCGGACGCGAAGGCCCGCCCACAACTGCGTGCACGTCTGTGACCGCAGTTTTAATTTATATAGCTATGCTGAAAATACACAACTGTTCACCTCCCTAAAACCAAATTACATCAACCCTATCGATAAACTGGTTCAATGCACATTAAGCAAATAATATGCTGTAATTCAGAGAAAGGTTAAAAAAAATGAGAGAGAAACAGAGACGAGTTGAATAACCAAAAGTCCGTGGCCAAGCCCCAAACAAAATGTCTAAGCAATGTCTAGATGCAGATCAGAATTTTGAATCAACACAAAATGAATGCCACATTTATACCAGCTTAGAAATTGTATTTGCTACAGTCCCACCAATTCTCTCTGAAAGAGATACTGAGAGAACTATACCTGTCTTTGTTACTAGCAGGCAGATTTAGTGCAATGTTCATAACATTTAGTGCAATGTTCATAAACATTTTTTTTACTCAAGAAAAAAGCTATACATCATTTAGAGATTGTGTATGCGTACAGACCAATACCACAAAGAAAGCACCAGATTTCAAGTTATTTTAAGTTGTGTTCAAAGCTCCCATGGACTCCCTTTACCTAAGCATCCTCTTATTCTTAATCGAATATATATAATTCTTTCTTCCATCTTTTACTGTGCTGTGCCCTTCGATGTATGTTCCAGGGTTTCCGTTAGCTGGTAAATACCGTTTTTTAGCTGGTAACATTTATTAAAAACCGGTAAATTCAAAACCTGCCGGTAAAAATGTCCGGTAATAATTAGGGATGCTCCGATCGATTGGCCTCCGGTCATTATCGGCCGATATTCACTCTTAATGATTTGATATAAAGGCCGATCAGGAGAGCTGGATCTGATCGATATGGACATAAACGCGAGTGAAGTGTAACCAACCCAGTCTCACAAAAAAACGTGTAATAACTACGTTGGTCCACAACTTGGGACGTAGCAGTTCTACAAAAACGCCTCTGAAATTGCCTACGTTTTTTTTCACCATTCATTTCCAATGGCTATGTCACGTGATCTTCAAATTTCTCCCTGCAGAAAAAAAACATGGCCGACATTCGTTTTATTCTCTGTGGAAAATGCCTATTTTAAGGTTAGTTTGGCCATTAAAATGCGTTTTGATGTCATTTGATGCGAGAAATATGAGTCGTTTGTTGTTGTTTTGTGTCAGTTTTACGTCGGCACTTCCATTCACATTTTTCATAATTGTTCCAATGTTTATCATCATGAAATTAATATCTACACTGAACACAAATATAAATGTAACACTTTTGTTTTTGCTCCCATCTTTCATGAGATGAACTCAAAGATCTAAAACATTTTCTATATACACTATATATCTCAAATATTGTTCACAAATCTGAAAAAATCTGTGATAGTGAGCACTTCTCCTTTGCCGAGATAATCCATCCCACCTAACAGGTGTGGCATATCAAGATGCTGATTAGACAGCATGATTATTGCACAGGTGTGCCTTAGGCTGGCCACAATAAAAGGCCACTCTGAAACGTGCAGTTTTGCTTTATTGGGGGGGTCCGAAAACCAGTCAGTATCTGGTGTGACCACCATTTGCCTCACACAGTGCAACACATCTCCTTCGCATAGAGTTGATCAGGTTGTTGATTGTGGCCTGTGGAATGTTGGTCCACTCTTCTTCAATGGCTGTGCGAAGTTGCTGGATATTGGCAGGAACTGGAACACGCTGTCGTATATGCCGATCCAGAGCATCCCAAACATGCTCAATGGGTGACATGTCCGGTGAGTATGCTGGCCATGCAAGAACTGGGATGTTTTCAGCCTCCAGGAATTGTGTACAGATCCTTGCAACATGGGGCCGTGCATTATCATGCTGCAACATGAGGTGATGGTCGTGGATGAATGGCACAACAATGGGCCTCAGGATCTCGTCACGGTATCTCTGTGCATTCACAATGCCATCAATAAAATGCACCTGTGTTCGTCATCCATAACATACGCCTGCCCATACCATAACCCCACCACCACCATGGGCCACTCGATTCACAACATTGACATCAGAAAACCGCTCACCCACACGACGCCACACACGCTGACTGCCATCTGCCCTGAACAGTGAAAACCGGGATTGATCCGTGAAGAGAACACCTCTCCAACGTGCCAGACGCCATCGAATGTGAGCATTTGCCCACTCAAGTCGGTTACGACGACGAACCGGAGTCAGGTCGAGACCCCGATGAGGACGACGAGCATGCAGATGAGCTTCCCTGAGATGGTTTCTGACAGTTTGTGCAGAAATTCTTTGGTTATGAAAACCGATTGTTGCAGCAGCTGTCCGAGTGGCTGGTCTCAGACGATCTTGGAGGTGAACATGCTGGGTGTGGAGGTCCTGGGCTGGTGTGGTTACATGTGGTCTGCGGTTGTGAGGCCGGTTGGATGTACTGCCAAATTCTCTGAAACGCCTTTGGAGACGGCTTATGGTAGAGAAATGAACATTCAATTCACGGGCAACAGCTCTGGTGGACATTCCTGCTGTCAGCATGCCAATTGCACGCTCCCTCAAAACTTGCGACATCTGTGGCATTGTGCTGTGTGATAAAACTGCACGTTTCAGAGTGGCCTTTTATTGTGGCCAGCCTAAGGCACACCTGTGCAATAATCATGCTGTCTAATCAGCATCTTGATATGCCACACCTGTGAGGTGGGATGGATTATCCGGGCAAAGGAGAAGTGCTCACCATCACAGATCTTTTCAGATTTGTGAACAATATTTGAGAGAAATGGTTATTTTGTGTTTATAGAAAATGTTTTAGATCTTTGAGTTCATCTCATGAAAAATGGGAGCAAAAACAAAAGTGTTGCATTTATATTTTTGTTCAGTGTATATATTTTATACTGCTTACCGTTTTCATACTTTATATATCTTAGCATATTGATACACACTGTTCATACTGCTCACAGGCTGCTGTGTATATCTAGTGTATTCATACCCCTCACTGTTTATTCATCATTCAATTCATTCTATATTTTATTCTGTAGATTGTGTACATTACTTTTCACTTCACTGCTTGTTGCACTCCTGGTTAGAAGCTAAACTGCATTTCGTTGTCTCAGTACCTGTAATCTGTGCAATAACAATAAAGTTGAATCTAATCTTGAGCAGGAACAAATGTATTTACTTATTACATATCTGACATTAACGATTAAACACATTCTTTATAAATGCAAACCGAGTCAAGCCGACTCCGGAGGCGGCAGTATGCACCTTAAAGTTGTTTGCAATCACCCAGAAAACCGAGAGAAGAAGAAGAAGATGAAGAAGCCGACTCCGAGCTGTCCGACTTCAGGCGAGCTTTTTGAGACCTCCCTCGGCTGCGATCGGCTATTCTCGTCTACTTTCGAAGCGAGCCGCAACGCGTCTCAAACAAGCCTATACTGTCAGACGATCAGCTGTGCGGCGTCATCACGTGACGCTCCGGAGGAAAGGACGTCCCATTGCCCTTAAAGCTCATTTCCCTGCTTCTCGTGGTTTCCTTGCGTCTCTCCATGCTGGTGGGAGGGACTAGTCGCAGGGAAACGACGCAAGTGAGGCACGCAAGGAATCCATTTAACCGAAGTGAAACGCAGCCAGACTGTCCAAAACTGGATTTGAACGGGTCATCTTAAGATAAGATATACTTTATTGATCCCAAGTTGGAAACATTTGCGTTACATCAGCATGTGTAACAGTTGTAAATATGCAGTGGTGTTTATTTGTAAATCATTTAGTATAATCACACAAATTCTGTGTTTTATATTTAATAATTCTGTGCTCTTTATTTATTGAATGTTCAATACCTGACAAGGTCGGAGATGAAAAACTTGGGTTGCCGGTTCCTCAACAGTGCATTACAAGACATCTATCAATATGTGTGTATACCTCCACCATTAAACTGTCATATTCTGCACATTTCTTATACTATACATCTTATAAGAGTATAATACATATGTATAATATCAGTTAAAATAAGTGCTTCAACATAGTTAACATTGCTGGAGGTATGCACAAATATTGATAGATGTCTTGTAATGCACTGTTGAGGAACCTGCGACCCACGTTTTTCATTCATTGCATAACTACACCGTAGTTGTGTATAATATGATATGTCAATAAACCTTAGAAAATCCTGAAATCTTGAAAGGGATGTGGAAAATAGTCATTATATACAGTCTTTAATTAACTATTAGTAGAGAATAACGAGTAATGAACATACTTTATAGGGATCCTATTAATATCTAATAATAAAAATAATGAAATTCAATAACATGCTAGGTGTCCCTTTATATCGGCTGTGCACCTTTATGGTGTAAATACAGCCTATCTACCAATTGGATCAAATATAAAAGTCAGCCGAATTAGTGTTGATACTGCAAGGAGACGTATTGTGTGAAAAGAAATGTAAGATGTTGTTTAATTGCTGATATATTTATGATCCACGTCACATTCAGTTTTGGCGGCAGTTCTTTCTGTTTGTCTAGAAGTCTTCTCATCAGGGCTCTATAAATTACGGTGGCCCTGAAGTGCAAGACACCACAGCATTTCAGAAAACACCACAGCATTTCAGAAAACACCACAGCATTTCACATTGGACGGAAAGGGTATTCCTTTAGGGAGAACACTTCTTGTTTGTGATTGGACAGAGCCAGCCAGAGAAGCACTGGTGTGATTGGTTGTTTTTGCTGCCAGTCAAGAAATGACGTTTCGTGATTGGTCAACACCCGACAGCGAAATATGTCCCAACCATGGTCCCACAACGTATGGTCCCAACACATCAGCCGTTAGCTGTTAGCACACACTCAGATCTCACAGCTCCTCATATCTGTTCAGAAACTGGACAAAAGTTAAACATGTACAAACCACAGACTGTCTATGTCATGGCGAATACAGTCGCTGCTTTATTTATGTCTGTATGATGTTGTTGTGTGGACGGAGCAGCTACAGGTTAGTTTAGCCTGATGAATCCGATTCAGAAAACACGCATTTTAAAAGCTTTTCGCCTGCCGTCTTGTCTGCAGACTTGTCAAAGCGTTAATTCGTGGTTTTTATTAACTGTTATCAGTATGTAGTTACTTCGGCATCACTTTGAAACGTGTATTACAATTAAATCACGGTCAAATATGTTCATTTTGTTGTAGGATTTACATGGAGATACGCCCCGTCCCCTCTCCAGCGCCTCTTGTTTGAATGACAGCATTGACACCAGCAAACACAGCTGACAGCCGCGGTGAAACTTGAGCGATTAGAGCGATGCGAATATTGGGTGGTCTACCATAGTATTTACATGGAGATAAGCCCCTTACAAACCATGAGTTAATAAAGCATTAATTCTGTATTTACTCCTGTCATTCAAACAAGACGCTGGAGAGGGGGCGGGCCGTATCTCCATGTAAATCCTATCGGAATCGGATCCATCAGGCTAAACTAACCTGTAGCTGCTCCGTCCATGCTCACAACAACGTCATACAGACATAAATAAAGCAGCGACTGTATTCACCATGACATAGACAGTCTGTGGTTTGTACATGTTTAACTTTTGTCCAGTTTCTGAACAGATATGAAGAGCTCTGAGTGTGTGCTAACGGCTGATGGTAGGGACATATTTCGCTGTCGGGTGTTGACCAATCACAAGCGTCATTTCTTGACTGGCAGCAAACACAACCAATCACAGCAGTGCTTCTCTGGCTGGCTCTGTCCAATCACAAACAAGAAGTGTTCTCCCTAAAGGAATACCCTTTCCGTCCAATGTGAAATGCTGTGGTGTTTTCTGAAATGCTGTGGTGTTTTGTGAAATGCTGTGGTGTTTTGTGAAATGCTGTGGTGTCTTGCACTTCAGGGCCACCGTAATAAATAGAGAACTACGGCAGACATGTCATATTTATTGCAGCCGAACCGTGTATTACAATGCCGTTATGTGATGACTTTCAAAGAGAAAAGCAAGCACACTCGGAATAAAGTATTATTTTATTTTAAAAAATTTTTTCGGTCTGTTTCCGGTATTTGTTTATGACGATGTGCTGTGAGATGTGAGACTGGTTTGGAGAATTGCACAGGGGAAAATAACGTATCTATGCCACAATTTTAGATGCGGATTTTGTTAAACTAATACGTTTGCGCTGTGGACCAACACTATAAATTGACGGGGAAGGGGGTAGCAATAAAGATAACACCATTAAACAGTTACACAACATAACAGAAATAATATCGATAGCAGCGTCCCTGGCAACCAAGCAGTAACGAACAAGTGACATCATGTTACAAGACAAAGTGACAAAGACATCCATCAAAGTTGAAATGAATTCAACTTTAACAAAACATAGACATTAAGGTAATACTGATGATACTTGCACTGACGAACAGTGCTTTCATTCAAATGGTATTCAAAGCATAAGTAACACAACTGAAGCAGTGGACCAATTTTACTGGGGAGGGGGGGCAGTCGTGGGGTCATTTATTTATGACAGTGGCACATTAAATGCGGGTAAACAGAGATGAAGACAGTGTTCAAGATTTCAACATTATAAGGTAGGGATGTCCAAACTATGGTCCAGCAGATTCTAAAAGTATAATGAATTATGGCCCACACCTGGAACTTCTGCTTCTCTTATATTGTACTTCTTAAATATTTATATTAAAAAATATATTACACATTATTCATTGTTGTTGTTATGTCAGTGTTAATATGCCCAATTTTCAAATTAATTCAGTAAATTAAAGTTGACAACCAATCTTAGTTGATAACAAAGCCCAATAACTTATTTGTATAACACGTTTGAAATATCCTCTTTCTATTTCCACTCCCCCCCCCCCCCCCCCTACATGTGGTTGATTTTGCTAACTTATAACTTAAAGGTGGGCTAGGTAATTCACTTCAGAAACACTTTTTGTTATATTTCATGGAATGCTCTTAACATCCCAATAGCAATGAATACATTAAATGCTTTGACAATAAATAGATATTCATCTGTGGAAGCCGTGGCACTGTAAAAAGCACGACCAATCATCTGAGCCGGCCCGGCTAAAGAAACTGAGGGCCATTGGTCATGTGCGCGTTTGTGTGTGTTGGAGGAGGGGCTCTGTAAGGAAGTCTGACGGAAGGGGCAGATTTTTTCCGGTGTACTTTAACATTCTAGCGCACTCGAGCTGGTTTCTCCATTCTTACCTACCCTACCTTTAATTATCAGGCAATATACCTCTAGTGAGGGGCCCAGCCCTTCGTATGTTTTTTATATGTGGCCCTCAGTGAATAAAGTTTGGACACCCTTGGTATAGGGTCATAGCGCAAACCCCACCCCTCTGCCATGATAGGTATTTGTTTCAGTTGCAGGATTTTGTAATACCTTATTAAATTACATGAGTAAAAACTAAAAATTCTGATAAGTAAGTACTTGAAAGCACAGTCTTTGCTACAGCACGAAATGGTAATATGTTTTGCTTTCTGCGGGGGGGTTCAGGAGGGGTCCAAGGTCAGTGTTACCCCTAGAACCACCCATGAACTGAAGCCAACACATTTTCTTATTTCTATCTACACAAAAATATTTTTTTGGATTGCTTTCTTTGATTCATTTGTGTACATTGTGTTAGACACAACTATATGGAGGGCTGGGAACACCATGTACTTAACATCTTCATGACGTCACACATATGAAATGCCAAAATAGGGTACAAAAATCATTCCTTTTTATGTTTACTATTGTCTGTCAAATCATGATCAATGCTTGTCTGTCAAAACATTGCATACTGTACACGAGCATGCTGCTTAATATAATAATAACAATAACAGTGTAAGCATGAAGCATATTTTTCTAAGTGTGCTTTGGAATCATTAGTAATTGCATTTGAAATAATTGCAAATTAGACCACTTAAAAAAATAAACCCCTGTCCTGCAATGACAGGTTGCATTATGCCCTGCAGCATGCCCCAGTGTGTCTATGTTAAAGTCAGAGTAGATTGAATACTCACCAAAGCCAGCACTAACAGGAGCAGTAGACCCACTTCTGAGAAGGAGAGGCGAGCCATGACTGCAGCCAAGTTGAGCCGACAGCAGCTTCCCTTTTTGTGCACGGGAATCCCACTGAAGACGAACCCACAAGCCTTAAATCTCTTCTATCAGAGACACACCTTTGTCAAGCCCCCACCCCCTGTTGACTATCACAACTGCAGCTGTCACATGATTGCATTTTTCTTTAAGGCGTGTCTGCTCACTGATGTATAGTTTGCAAATGTACAGTTAAGCCTCAGGGTAAAACATTTGACTAAGGCAATGTCAGCTTGTTTTCTACACGACCAGGTTTTTACAGAAGTGAAGGAAGAGGTTCTCCCCGTAAGGTTATAACAGCCTCAGAATACGATATGTTCTTTTCACAAAAGCCAACACCATGTCGATGTTATTTCATGTTTTGAGCAACTTACTATTCATTACCAATTGAATTGCCTTTTTGTAATGTTAATGTTAAATGCATACTTCAGTGCTGTTTTCCTTCTATATGGTCACTACTAAAGGAACCTGTATAAAGGTGGGGGGAAAGGACTAGTACTCATTTATTTACATATTAGCATGTGTATCAGTAAACCATTATTACATAAAATAACAAGCCAAGCCTTCTCAGTCTGCTCCAGGTTTAATTGTAGTGCCCTTTATTTGAAATAGTAAAACAAATATCTAAAAGTGGAGATGAAACCCTTCACAACTTAAATCAAAGAGTGTAACATCTCCAAGCGAAAGTAAAAGTACTTATATGTCCACAGTAGATTACCATTACATGTATGATCTGTAATGTGTATTTGTAAAGCGCTTTGAGAGTCTTTGATAAAGCGCTATAATAAATATAAGGATTATTATTATCATTATATATATATATAAAATCCTTACATTTTAATGCACAACCAGGGTTGTGATGAGGTGCTGATAACTGGCAATAGAACCATGTGCATATATTTGATTTAGATCTGTTCATTTTGAGAAGGCCTGGGGCCTACAACTGTTCACAAATTATCAAAATATGCATTCCTGAGTAGAGTAAGTAGTATTAACCAGAGTACACTAAGCATTAGGCTACATCAGGGGGGGGAGGGGATAGGTATCTTCTGCCTGGGGGCCCCAGAGTAACTTGCAGCTCCCCTGGCTTACCGGTGGGTAAGGCCCACTTCGAGCAATGCCTGTATATGTAGTGGGACTTTATCATAAAGGTGAGGAAATCAAATCAAAATCAAATCAAATCAAGTTTTATTTATATAGCACATTTATAAACGATTTTTAAAATAGCCTACAGTAGAGACACTTTACAGCAAATACAACAGCACAGATTGTTCAGAATATCAGTATGAGAAAAACGACATCCTCTATCCTTAGACCCTCACATCGTACAAGGAAAAACTTCCAGAGAAAACCCCACAGTTTAAGGGGGGAAAAAATGGGAGAAACCTCAGGGAGAGCAACAGAGGAGGGATCCCTCTCCCAGGACGGACAGACGTGCAATAGATGCCGTGTGTAAATCGAAGAGATAATACATTTTACAGCATATAGACCGAATGTTAGGAAATGCATGTGTCTGTAATAAGAAGATGAATCCACGAGGATGTCAGCTACAATCCTGTGGAAGCCATCAGGGAAGCAGCATGACGAGACCCAAGGCAGGACCGCAGAGACAGGTTTAGCCACGACCCGAAGTCCACGACTTAATCCAGAACTCAGGATAGAGGATCCAAGACACAGGACTACAGCAAGAGGATCAGCCTCGACTCCGGATCCCGGCGTAGATATAGATACAAAACAAGAAAAAAGATTTGTCTGGGTTAATCGGAACAAGAGAATATCAATCAATCAATCAATCAATCAATCAATCAATCAATCAATCAATCAATCAATCAATGTTTATTTATATAGCCCAATATCACAAATGTTACATTTGTCTCAGTGGTCTTCACAGTGTGTACAGAATATCAGTATGACAATACGACACCCTCTGTCCTTAGACCCTCACATCGTACAAGGAAAAACTTCCAAAGAAAACCCAGTTTAAAGGGAAAAATGGGAGAAACCTCAGGGAGAGCAACAGAGGAGGGATCCCTCTCCCAGGACGGACAGACGTGCAATAGATGCCGTGTGTAAATTGAAAAGATAATACATTTGCAACATAGGTAGTCCAAATGTTTGGAAATGCATGTGTGTATAATAGGAAGATGAATCGCGCTCGCGATCCAGGACACAGGACCGCAGGATCATCCATGACTCCGGATCCCAGCGTATATAGACACCAAAAAGAAAGACATTTGGGGAAGCTGGGTTAATCGGAACATGAGTGTACGCGGGTATAGACAGAGAGAAGGAAGAAGTAAGATGTCCCCCGACAAACTAAGCCTATATCAGCAAAACTAGGGGCTGAATCTAATCAGCCCCTAACTATAAGCTTTATCAAAAAGGAAGGTCTTAAGCGCACTCTTAAAAACGGATAGGGTGTCTGCCGCCCGAACACAAACTGGAAGCTGATTCCACAAATGTGGAGCTTGATAAGAAAAGGCTCTGGCTCCCATTGTACTTTTAGAGATTCTAGGAACAACCAACAACCCTGCATTCTTGGAACGCAATGCCCTAGTAGGACAGTAGGGTATAATGAGTTCTTTAAGGTAAGATGGCGCCTGCCCATTAAGGGCTTTGTAGGCGAGAAGGAGAATTTTAAATTCTATCCTGTGTTCTATAGGGAGCCAGTGTAAGGCAGCCAGAACAGGAGTAATGTGGTCCCTTTTCCTAACTCTGGTTAGTACACGAGCCGCAGCATTTTGAATCAGCTGAAGCGACTTGATTGACTTCTTGGTACTACCTGATAATAAAGAGTTACAATAATCCAGCCTAGAAGTAACAAATGCATGGACTAGTTTCTCTGCATCGTTTTGAGGCAAAGATATGCCTGATTTTTGCAATGTTACGTAGATGGAAGTAGGCGGGTCCTTGAAATTGATTTTATGTGGGCGTTAAAGGATAAATCCTGATCAAATATAACACCAAGATTCCTTACAGTCTCACTGGAGGCCAAATTAATGCCATCCATAGTTAGTATGTCTTTAGATAATTTGTTTCGTAGATTCTTCGGGCCAAGTACAATAACTTCAGTTTTGGTCGTGTTTAACATCAAAAGTTTAAGGTCATCCACGTTTTTAAGTCCTTAAGGCAGTCTTGAATTTTATTTAGATGATTAATTTCATCAGGCTTGATTGATAAATATAGTTGAGTATCATCCGCATAACAATGAAAGTTTACAGAATTATTCCTTATAATATTGCCTAACGGAAGCATATATAATGTGAACAAAATAGGTCCGAGCACTGAGCCCTGTGGCACTCCATGGCTAACTTTGGTTTGCGTGGAAGATTCATCGTTAACACATACAAACTGAGAGCGTTCAGATAGATAGGACCTAAACCAGCCTAAAGCAGTTCCCTGTATGCCAACTAAGTGCTCTAGTCTTTGCAATAGGATATCATGGTCGATAGTATCAAATGCAGCACTGAGATCGAGCAAAACAAGAATAGAGACAAGTCCCTTGTCTGAGGCTATTAGAATATCATTTGTGACTTTAACCAGAGCTGTCTCTGTGCTATGATGTGTTCTAAAGCCAGACTGAAAATCTTCAAATAAATCATTGTTTTTTAAGTAATCACACAACTGTTTTGCGACCGCTTTCTCAAGAATTTTTGAGAGGAACGGAAGATTAGAAATAGGTCTATAGTTGGCTAAAACCTCTGGATCGAGGTTGTGCTTTTTAAGAAGCGGTTTTATCACTGCTACTTTGAATGATTGTGGAACATAGCCTGATAATAAAGACATATTCATAATATTTAATAAAGAAGTGCTAATTAATGGAGAAACTTCCTTCAACAGCTTAGTTGGAATTGGGTCTAACATGCACGTTGATGGTTTAGAAGAGAGAATCATTGAATGTAATTGTTCAAGGTTAATGGCTGAAAAGCATTCTAGTTTACTATCTAGTGTAATATTAGAACTTACGTTTCCGGGAGCTGTTGATAACACTATACTGGTCGAAGGCAAGAGGTCATTAATTTTGTTTCTAAGAGTAACAATTTTATCGTTAAAAAAGCACATAAAATCATTACTACTGAGTGCTATGGGAATAGAAGGCTCAATGGAGCTGTGGCTCAGACACAGACAGAGAGGGAAAAGGTCATTGGATAAAAGTTATTCTTGATAACCCTCTAGAAAGATCTCATGAACTTCCCCACTCAATGTATCAAGACCCGAGCAGTTCTATTAGATATAGGATAAGAAATGGAGATAGGGAGCACAACAACCTATCTCTTCGTCAGATGCACTCTCCCGCTTATCTAAGCGACTCTGTACCCCGTTACCCTCTACAAGGCCATAGACCAGCAGAGGGAAAATGGGGGGTGGGTAAGGGTTTTTAAGAATAAACCGCGAGGGTCTAAGGGAAAATAGATGAAATATAAGGTACTATATTTTAAGTAATCCTATCTACTATTCCTATGTTCTCAGTACCCAACTTTAATCATTACCCTCTCTCGTCTGGGCGCTAAGAAAGGAGCCCTCAGCCAGAGCAGCAGCAGCCAACAAGCTGACTGTTGCTATCTGTAAACTATGCCGCCGAAACATAATTTCAGACTTCGGCGTCGTCAGATCTGATGGTCATAGGGCGCCCATTTCAGCGCCCTGTGTGTCTGTGAGTTGTTTGGACTCATATCCAAGGTGACGCTACAGTACTTGATGAGGATGGCTGCGTCTGCAGGTGGAGACTCCGGGTGCTAGTGGATCACCGTAGCAGTAGATTAACATTTACATGCTTATTGTAGTTGTAAGGGAAATGCCTGTAGCACTATGGAGCATATGTGTGGGCTGGACCTGTATTTTACAGGAAAGGACGGAGTGAGCAGAGGGTCGAGTTGTCGATTCTTGTTCAGTTTTCATCTTCCTCACCCTCTCAGAATTTGAGTTGCGCGCGCTGCTAAAGAGATGCGCTACCATGGAAACCAAACAATGGTGTAGAAATGCAGGACAAATATGACCCCGGGAGGAAACCGGGAGAGGGCAATGACATCGGGAGTATCCCACGAAAATCGGGAGGGTTGGCAAGTATGACATACACACACACACACACACACACACACACACACACACACACACACACACACACACACACACACACACACACACACACACACACACACACACACACACACACACACACACACACACACACACACACACACACACACACACACACAGACAATGTTCGTATTTAGTCTCCTTTTAAATGGGAATTCAATCATTTGAGTGTTCCCAAAGCACCAGTGTTTTGCAGTTGGTGTGGGCCTACTGTACTGTTGCACAGTTTATACTGTAGAAACTATGTCCAGGACAAGGTATTTGGAAGTTTTGGAAGATTCATAGCTAACCACACTGAAGATTATGGATTATCTCATATTTTTAAGCCTCAATTTGCCCCCCCCCCCCCCCCCCCCCCCTCCCCCCCTCCCCCCCTCTAACATCACCAGAAGTAATAATTTAAGGGGTCATTTCTCAACATTTTCTTCCGGACCACCCTAGTATGGTTTGGTCAGCATTTCCATAGCCCCACCAAAAATATTTTCCATCAGCCACCACTGATAATAGGTGACCTTTAATACAATTATAGCTGGTTCCACAATCCAGCTTAAAAAAGGAAAACAAGGGACAAACCAGAGAAAACAAGGAGCAAATCGACAGTTAACAAACATAGACAAGAAACATGGGCAGGAACCTTAACAAGTAGAACCAGATCAGGGGGAACGTTCACGGTACAATGACAACGGACTGAAAAATAACACTTAGACAGACAGGTATGAGACATGCCTGATTACACTAACAAGACACAGCTGGAGAGGGCAGGTAAACACAAGAGAAGCATGGAACTCACACACAGGTAGAAAGAACCCAGACAATTAGTAGGAAACAACACAAAGACAGGAAGTAAGACAAGACACAAACATACAATCATTTTCTAAATATTGAACAGGAATTTAAACACAAAAACAAGGATCATCACACATCCCCAAAAGAGTCCAGCAGGGTGGGCGCAGAGGGTCTGGAGGAGGGATTCGTTGGGGAATGACCAAGGCTAAAAGGGTTAATGGAGGAGGCTTCAGACTCAAAATCCCGAGCCGTAAGGTGTGAGAGGCAGGCACATTTTTCGAAGCTCTATTAACTGACATGCAATGACTGGGACTGATGGAAGAATCTGCAAGGAATGAACTAGGAGCAGAGAAATAATCATTTATATTAAAAGACAGCAGCATCATAAGAGGCCAACAAGGGTGACAGAGTGTGTCAGTGTGCTGAAGGACAGACCAGCTATCCAGGCCAGTCTCGAAAGAAGTTCCAAGGTGTAAAATGCTGCTGCCGGAGTACTGACTGGAAGTATTGCTGATATCGTGTCTACCATCCTCTTAAAATACTCTGTCCAACAATATAAGTCTCAGGAAGAAAGGTTGTTTAACGCTTATTCAAAATAGCAGAGAAATATGCATTCTTGTTCTCAGGAGGGGACAATGACAGAGGATTATTGGAAAAGTACACAGTAAGTACTTCATAGTACTTGTGGGGGTAGTTTCACTAGTACTGAGTCCAACAGGATCAATCTCATGAAGAACTAATGGCAACAAAAAAGAATTCCCTCATCAAACTCACTTAGGCCTACTGATGTTTTTTATCAGTAGGTGATTTTGACAGAGTATTTCTCAAAAAATACACAGTAAAAGTACTTCAATGTATTGTAAGTAGTATGCTAACTAATACAAAGTCAAACAGTATCAATTCCATTAAGAACTAATGGTAAAATTGTATTTTTATCATTCATCAAAGATAGCAGAAAAACATGCATTATGTACCCTACTATAGAGGGGACTCTGACAGAGGATTACTCACAAAGTACACAGTAAAAGTACATCATTTCATTTCTGGTAGAAGTCAAACTAGTACCGAGTCCAACAATGTAAGTTTTCTTAAGAACTTGTGGTAAAAAATATTTGTATCACTCGTCAAATATAGAAGGAGAAAAAAAGGAAGAGCAGCTGATTTGAAAAAACAAACTCACAGTGCAGAATCGCTGTATAGTTTACATCTCCTAACAATGTTGTCCATTTTAGACACAGGCTTATCATATTTACAGCCCTTAATAACATTCGTTTTCTGGGCTCAAAGTGTGTCTTGGCCGTTTTCATTGTGATCGCTAAATTCCCCTTGTTTATAATAATCACCGTTCCTTCAACAGGATACTGTAGTGATTCAAAGTGTGATTTTAGCATACGAGTGCTTTTGTTTTGAAATCACTTCCGTGAGTGTCGTCTGCGCTCTTATTTTGTAAGGTAACTTCCGGTATCAGAATATGGAACAACTGCCGTTTTTTTGTTTCTGTTTTCGAGTGATTTTATTTTTTGTTTTGAGAAGTAGAAAATGAAAATTATCCAGTTTTTTAAGTTTAGTAAATCCCTTTTTGACCATGATAAAGAAAAACGCCTTGTATTTCAATTTTGGTTTTTCAATTTTAAAACGAAAATTAAATATCCAGTTGTTTTTAGTTTTTCAATATCCTTTTGTGAAAAGAAAATCCAATGACCAAAACATACACTGACCGAAGGATGCATCAGGTGATCAAAAGGTTTCCAAGTACAGAACCTTGCGGTACACCATGATTCACTTTGATTTGCATTGAGGATTCATCGTTGACATTTACAAACTTAGACCGTTCAGATAAATACATCGTAAAAGTTAGTTGGGGAAGGCATATGGGAGAAACGCAGTCTAGATACATCAGATTTGAAGATAACTTCATCAATTAAGGGCAGTAGGTGGTTAATTTGTGTTTCTCAGGGTTATCATTTTATCATGAAGAAATCTCATTAAGTCAATACTACTGAGCGGTATAGAAATAGAAGGCTCAATAGAGCTTTGGCCCACTGTCAGCCTGGCATTGTTCTTATTTCTTCTATTAAAGATGACTAATCAGTCATGACTAACCAGCTGCTCTAGCTTTACGGAGAGTCTTCCCATATTTGTTAAGATGATCAATCCAAATTAAACAAGACTCGTTCAGCTTAGTGGAACGGCATTTCCTTTGAAGTTGTTTGTGGGTGTCAGGGTTATGTAATTGAGTCCAATGGCCTATATAGCGCCGGCAGCACTTTCAACAACATGCTCAATTTGGGGGGGGGGGGGGGCTGGTTAAGTTGGCATAGGAGTCCTCCTTTACACAGAGACATGGTATTGAGTTAAATGTAAGGCAAGGCAAGGCAAGTTTATTTATATAGCACCTTTCAAGACAAGGCAATTCAAAATGCTTTACAAAAATGAAAGAAATTAAGAAAATGGCATTTAAAAAACAGTCATTAAAAAGCAAAGATAATAAATAAACATTAAAAGAAAAAATACATGGATACAAGTTACAGTGCAGTTTAAGATATGAATATTTGGAGCATAATAACTGAACGCTGCTTCTCCGTGTTTAGTTCTGACTGTGGGGACAGAAAGCTGACCAGTCCTTGAAGACCTGAGAGATCTGGATGGTTCATAATTTAGCAGGAGGTCAGAAATGTATTTTGGGCCTAAACCATTCAGTGCTTTATAAACCAGCAGCAGTATTTTGAAATCTATTCTTTGACACACAGGAAGCCAGTGTAAAGACTTCAGAACAGGAGTGATGTGATCCACTTTCTTAGTGTTAGTGAGGACTCGAGCAGCGGCGTTCTGAATCAGCTGCAGCTTTCTAATAGATTTTTTAGTGAGACATTAAATGACATTACATGTCACTTTTATCCAAAGCGACTAACATACTCAGTACTGTGGGCAATTCCCACAGGAGCAATTTGGGGTGAAGTGTCTTTCCCAGGGACACAACGACATGCTGACTGCAGTGGGGTTTGAACCTGTGACACCCTGATCTACTAGCTCATTTACTGAGATGTTAGCAGGGGCAAATGTGGAAGAAAGATTCTGAGTAAACAAGGCACGTGCATTGTTTTTGTTTTTGGTAATGATGTCAGAGAAGAAAGACTGTTGTGCGTTTTTCAATTCCAAATTATAAAGGCGAAGTCTCTCTTCATAGATTTCAAAATGAACCTGGAGATTTGTTTTTCGCCACCTGCGTTCAGCTTTTCAACACTCTTTTTTCTCTGTTTTCACGGTCATGGCCTTTCTCCATGGAGATATTTTCTTCCCAGTCACTTCCTTTACCTTAGTTGGAGCAATGGCATCTATAACATTTTTAATTTTTGAATTAAAATGATCTACTAGCTCATTTACTGAGATGTTAGCAGGGGCAAGTGTGGAAGAAAAATTCTGAATAAACATTTCCCTAGTGTTTTCAGTTAAATATCGCTTTGTGGTTACCTCTTTTTGAACATTTTTGTGAACAGAAATAGAGCTCTCAAAGAAAACACAGGAATGGTCAGAGAGTGCAACATCAGTCACCACAACCTTAGAGATATTCAGACCGTTTGAGATAATTAAGTCCAGAGTGTGCCCCTTATTGTGCGTGGGCTCCGTCACATGCTGAGTCAGTCCATAGCTATCAAGAACACAAAACAGTTCTTTAGCCTCTCTGTCCTGGGGGTTGTCAACATGGATGTTAAAATCACCAACAATGACTAGACGGTCAAGGTCAATACACACTATAGACAGCAGTTCAGTAAAGTCATCAAAAAAGCTTGCACAGTATTTGGGTGGTCTATAGATATTTAGGAACAGAGCTCGAGAGGAGCATTTCAGCTGAAGGGCCACATATTCAAAAGAAGCAAAGTTCCCATAAGATGTCTTCCTGCATTGAAGGGAATCATTGAACAGAATAGCAACTCCACCCCCTTTCTTATGCATTCTTTCCTGACTAATAAAACTAGAGTTATGTATGTCTCTTTCCTATAGCTATAGCACTTTCCAGGTGGGGAGACTAATGTTTGCCTTATGGCTTGTGGTCCAGTAACAGGACATTAAAAGTTATTAAACATTTCCAGATAAAGCGGAATATATGGACAGACTGAGCTCAGTGCTAAATGTACCTGGTACACCGCAACAAAAAAAAACTGGAGACTAAGAACAAGGCTTCCAAAAGAGTTATAATTCAGTTTCAGTGTAGGGTTCTTGAGTCGATGATGGCTGCGACTCCACCTCCGGGGCGTGTGCCTGATAATAAGTCATTTAGCACTTCAGGTAAATAGAGATCTTACGTTAAAGAGTCCACATTTAATTTTGTTTAATTAAGTTTGATGGCACTGTTGCAGGTGTGTTGCACACACCACCCATCAGCTAGGCTGATCATCGCCCTTGAACATTACAGGTACAAAGGCTTCAAAGGATCTATTGTGATATGCACAGCTACAGTGTAGGTATGCAACGAAAAACTTAAGTCACAGGACATATAAAAACAAGACATAAAACAAATAAAAAACAATACAAATAGCATAAGCTTTGGAGTTTATCAGTCTTATTGCCTGTGGCATGAAACTGTTCCTGAATCTAGTGTTGTCCTGATACTGTGGTACCGCCTTGCCTCGGCAGCAGACAGAACAGTTTGTTACTGGGGTGGGGGGTGTCTGATAATCCTGTGGGCTTTCTTCCCGATCTCTCGGAGTAGAGGTTTATTTTTATGAATTCAATAAATAAATAAATATCCTGAATATGAGCTAGTTTGCCAGTTGAATACAGTTGATAATTCGTTTTTTTAAAGCAACAGGAGGGGATTTAGGAAGGGTGGAGTAAAATGCCAGAGCATCTGTCAGAAACATTATGTAAGGTGGCACAAAGACAAGTTCAAACCAATCACAGGAATAGTTTATCAGCACAACTCTTTACAATAAACCGTCTTCAACACTGACTGAAACAGAACATTTCCAAAATAACACCAGTAAAGACTCAAAATCAACCAAAATCTACATAATGAACCCAATTTTGGGTTACAGTACAGATTGTACAGCTACAACCTAGGACATTGGTTTTAATGTATAATTTCCTGTAATTACACTCCACCAGACCTTTTAAACTCGACTTTGACTGCAAACCTGTTTCCTGCGTCCATATACCCTCCACATCATGGAATACATTAACCTCATCAGTTCAAGCATTTAAACATTTTAAAAACAGATACTTTGCTCTGCTGTCTTCTAGTGTGTTGTGTGCTACCATCTAGTGCTTGAAAAGACAACTGAAATCAGATGATGTGTCATCTGAAACCTTTTCCTGCATTTCCTCACTCATTAAGGCTAGCTGACAAACTAAACAAAAAAGACATTAAAAAAATATATTTTTGAATTATTCGTTTGATATTTAAACCTTTTAACTGCCATCATTATTGTCTTTTTTTATCACTCAAACAAGATTTTTTACAAAAGTAAGTGGGCAACAGCAACATTTAAAGTGTGTTTGCCTATGAATCCCAGTTTACATGTAACATTCAACTGCTGTTGCTTCTGATAGCTGATTGTCAACTCCTGCACTGACAAGGTAGCCTACTTTCCGCAGTTGAAAGAGGAAAAGCAGTGGAAAGCACCTGGTACTAAAAGTGAGTCAAGTCGAGACAAGTCTAGCCGTAGCATGTGGTGGAAATGCAGCTTCAGTACAGTAGTGTGCAGAAGTGAGATGTTTTAACATTTAAACATTTGAACATACAGTATACATACAATTACGAAAGAATAAACATAAAATAATATGTATTGTATTAGGTTTTAGCCTTAATAAGATCTAAGAATAAAACATATTTATACTTTTAAAGAAGTGTATAGAACTATAGGTTACTTACGTAACCCCAGCACTCAGAGTAACATGAAGTGAGATGTCTCACTATGGGATGTGCCTCATCGCGGAGCAAACAGAAGCATCAATCTCATTACGTCAATCCTGATTGGCTGGTGATCTTGACGTCAACGTCAGGGGAAATCACCCCCTATAAGTAGCCTGCGCCACGACGCATGCGTCATTCAAAATAAGCACCTCTTCTCGCTTCACCATAGCAAGGAGGGCCGTCTGGTGAGACATCTCACTTCATGTTACTCTGAGAACTGGGGTTACGTAAGTAACCTATAGTTCTCATTCATAACACTCCGTTCGATGTCTCACTATGGGATATTGTAGCTCCCGTATTGCCAGACGAGCTTATCTCGAAGATCACCGATCAACCAGAATTTAACAGGTGGAGTCCCGACTCAACAAGGTGCCCAGCACTGCTCGGGCCACGCTTGGAGCGGAGACGTCCAGCCTGTAAAAGCGGACAAAAGTGAGCGGCGAAGACCAGCTTGCCGCTGCACAGATATCCTGGATGGAAACACCCTTGAACAAAGCCCAGGATGTAGCCAGGCTCCGAGTCGAGTGAGCCCGCAGACCCAAAGGTGCTTGCAGATTCTGACTCGTATAGGCCAAAGCAATCGCCTCCACGATCCAGTGGGATAGTCGTTGCTTAGTAACAGGCTTACCCTTGTGAGGTTTAGCCCAGGACACGAAGAGTTGGTCATTAAGACGAAGCTCTTTTGATCTGTCCATATATGTGTGCAAAGCCCGGACTGGACACAATAGATCCTGCTGCTGCTCCCCGGAGGAAACCAGCTGCGGAGGAAATGCCTCAATGTCAATCGGGGTACACGAACCAACCACCTTTGGTGTAAAGGCAGGGTTGGGTTTCAACAACACTCTCGTTTGCCCTGGGGCGAACGGAGTGCATGAGGGATGTACAGACAGTGCATGGATATCGCTGACCCGCTTGGCGGATGCCAGGGCCAGTAACAGCACTGTCTTGAGTGACAGATGTTTCATGTCAGCTCCTTCCAGGGGTTCAAATGGGGTCATTTTGAGCCCATCTAAAACCACTGCCAGGTCCCATAAGGGCACCAGCGACCTGGAGACAGGGAGGAGCCTGCGAGCTCCCTTCATAAAACGGCAAACCAAAGGATGTTGGCTAGCCGTCTTACCCTCAAAGCCCACATGGCATGCAGCAATAGCAGCCAGGTACACCTTGATCGTGGAGAAAGCTCTGTGTTTATCGATCAAGTCCTGTAGAGATGATAAAATCACCCCGACAGGACATTGAAAAGAGATGTGTCCTTCTTGAAGGCACCACTCCTCAAACACCCTCCACTTACAGTCATAGAGAGACCTGGTGGAGGAAGCTCTCGCACTCTGAATAGTGTTTATCACCTTCTGAGGGAGTCCCACTGTATTCAGATTGTACCACTCACGGGTCAGGCCCATAGTGCCCCGCGCTCTGGGCGTGGGTAAAGGATCGCTCTCCCCGCCTGAGACAATCTGTCCCTGCGTGGTGGGGGCTGCCACGGCTGCCCGCACAACAGCTGATATATCCCCGCCAGCCCGTATATTGCGGGCTAGGGCGGAAACATCAGAGTAAGTGTGTGGCGTTGCTCTTTCACTCTGGCCTGAGTTAAGGGGAACAGAACCAGGGGTGGGAACGCGTACAGAGGACCCGGAGGTCAATCGTGTACGAGTGCGTCCCCGCCTAACGGTGCGTTTAAATCGTGCATTAAAGAGAACGGCTGTCATTGAGCATTTTCTCCCCTTGCGAACAGATTTAACGCGGCTCCGCCGTAACGCACCCACAGCGGACTCTCGATCCTTGGATGAGGAGTCCAGTCTGCATAGAGTGGTGCACCCTTTGACAGTAATTCTGTCCCTAGGTGCATAACACCCGGTACTTGTGTCGTTCTCAGAGAGAGGAGACGTCTGCCGCTCCAAGGGATCAGTTTGTGGGGACACACATTCACGGAGGGGAGAAGGAGGGGCTGTCACGCCGCTCGCTTCTTCTTCCTCGACTGCTGGCCGAAATTCTGGGTTGGCTGAGCCTGAGCTGCAGCCGGAACCGGAGATTTTCTCGGCCAACTTGCCCTCGTCTCCAGCCTGGGCTGGGGACTCGGGATGGGCTGCGACCTCTGCGTCTTCGGTGTTTTAAACCGAGCAGAGTTCGAGGCAGCTTGGGTGTCGTGAGTATCTCCTGCTGCATGCTCCTTAGAGCCAGCTGAGATGTCACGCTTACGGCCCGTCCACACAGCGGCGTGCGCTGACGCTTGCCGGCGGGCGTGTCTGACACTCGACCAACAACCAATCACATGAATCTCCCGCCCCTGACACACAAGCAGCGGTTTGATTTGCTAGAGCTTGTACTGGCATATGATTCGATTGGCTGACGCCTCGCCGAGGCGTCAAAAGTTGAACATTGCTCAACTTTTGCAGCGAGACACGCCAGCTACGCTCCACGTCGCTTCCCACGATGCATTTCGGCTAAAAGTGACGTCACCCCATTCAAAGTGAATGGGGAAGCGTCAACGCACGCCGCTGTGTGGACGGGCCGTTACAGCTCCAGCCGGCACTGCGCGTGGCGGTGGTGCCTTCACAGACCCGTCAATAATCCACCTTTTGAGAGATGCCGTTGCTGCTCTTAAAAGGGGAGAAAATTGGTTTGATTGATTTTCTATTCATTTTTTTGAGCTGCGCCCTCGGCCCTCGGCCTGGATGCGTCAGCGGCAAATGTTTAATGGCAGAGGAATCAACCAACGTGTGACATGTGTTTGTGCGGACTTGAGGATGGCGTTTAGGCATCTCTCGAGGCGGCGGGAACACATTCATGGAGGGGAGAAGGAGGAGCTGTCACGCCGCTCGCTTCTTCTTCCTCGACTGCTGGCCGAAATTCTGGGTTGGCTGAGCCTGAGCTGCAGCCGGAACCGGAGATTTTCTCGGCCAACTTGTCTAGTCTGGCCGCAGCGCGCTGACACACGGCTTGTAGGTCCATACTGAGACAGGGCGAAGCTGGTGTGCTATCGCCGAGAGAGCAGCCATCGCTCCCGGCTTCGCAGCCTGAGCTGGTGACACGAAGACGTCGTCTTCTTGCTCATCCGAGTCAGACAGGAGGAACTCAGAGGTGTACTCTTCGTCCTCCATGTAGTCTAACTCCAGGACATCTTCCGCGGGTGAAACCATGGTGAGGTCCAGTCGGGAGCCCCAGCTTGGTATAGCGTGGGGCCCCGTTCCCGCGTTTCTTGCCACCACCGGATCTCGGCCTGATATGGCGCGGGATTCCGGTTCTGCGGGTGCCGCTGTCGGTGAGCCCCAGACCGCAGTGAGGGGCTCCATCTCTGCGGCAGACGCCCCCGTGTCTTGATTGCCGGTCGGCAGATCAGTGGACATGAGGGGGGTCCCGTCCCGACAGGTTAGCTTGTTGCGCTAACCTTCGGTGGAGGCTCTTCACGGTGAGGCGGGCACAATGTCCGCACGAGCCGGGGTTGTCGATGGCCTCCTGGGCGTGTTCCAGCCCGAGGCAGGACGAACAGATCTGGTGTGAGTCTGTGCCTGACACTTTCAACCCGCAACCGCAGCGCCGAGCCTCCGAGTTCCTGACTCCTCTGGTGTGAGGGGGAGAGGCATCCATCTCGTTCGCCGTGAGGCATGGAGAGGGTCCGCTCATGACAGGTACGTTCGAGAAAAAAGTATTTACCGATCTGTCTTTAATCCGGGGGGGAAAAGGACAGCGTGGGTCTTTTTCTCTCAAGGATATTACCTGGTATGGTAATATTCCTGTAATCCTTTTCTCCTCCGTGGAAGAGAGAAGAAAAAAGTGTCCTCGCTACCGTGGTGTCGGTAGTGAGGGAAAAAACACAAGTTAGCAACTGGTGTGTTGCTAACTTGAAGTCAAAACCTTACCTTACTCCAGAGGAAGAACGGCGAGGTTGACTATAATACTCCTCTGTGAGAGAATAGGGTAGCCGGCTAACGCCCGTCGACCAAAAATGAGCTTTGGGTTCAGTCTGTGGACGAGATGTGCTCTGAAGCGAGAAGAGGTGTTTGAATGACGCATGCGTCGTGGCGCAGGCTACTTATAGGGGGTGATTTCCCCTGACGTCGACGTCAAGATCACCAGCCAATCAGGATTGGCGTAATGAGATTGATGCTTCTGTTTGCTCCGCGATGAGGCGCATCCCATAGTGAGACATCGGACGGAGTGTTATGAATGAGAACACTTTTTTTTCTTCTAAATTATTTAATGTGCATTTAACTTTGCAGTTTCCGGGGAGGAGTGGACATCGAGGAAGATGGCTGCTTAAGTTCGTGGCTCCGGCGCCATCACCATTTATTTTGCTTAAATATCCCACTATCAGTGATACTTTTTATCTCAATCACGAGTTATTAGTCCCAATAGTCATCTGTTACATTTAAACATGCCGAATACTAAAAAAACTCAGAAAACCGTAGTTAATGCAACTCAACAACACCTGGTTAACCTGGTGCCTGCGAATGTCTCACCGGACATGTCGGTGTTGAACTCAGCTGCTACTGAGCCTACCAACACCGCGATTCTCGAGCTTCTTCAAAAGCTATCTGAGGACCAAACAAAGCACTTTACTGACCTTCGGAAAGAACTATCGGAAACGCGGAGAGCCGTTGTTGCTGTTGAGGAGAAGCTAGCTGACGTGCTTACCCGAATTACCAGTGAGGCCCGGCTGGATATGCTGGAAGACACAGAAGACCGGCGCCGCAATTCTCCGCCAGCCCTGGCTTCGGAGGTAGAAACGCTGAATGCTAAGCTAGTGGAATACGAGGATAGGGATAGGCGGGTGAATCTACGCATCTATGGATTCCCGGAGCATTCTGAGGAGAAAGATGCTTTATCCTTCCTGAGGACAGCGCTGCCGGACATCCTTCAGACGGATTTTCCTGGGGGCCTGGATTTGGAGCGTGCTCACAGGTCTCTAGCGCCAATCAGGCCCGGGGCTCCACCGAGACCTTTCGTGGTGCGTTTCCTGAGATTCCAGCAAAAGGATCTGCCTGGATGGAACCCCCGACCCGCGGGGCGTATACGTAGACCATAGTTTTTGGACTGCCTTTTTCTTTCTACATTTATTTGTTTCATTCTTTTATTATGCACTGACCACATGTAGACCGGTAAGTCTTTCTCTCGTATTCCTAGCCAAGCATAATTTGTCCTGTGTGTATGTGTGGGCTGCGTGTGTGGTTGTCGCGCTGGCGGTGTGTTTGTGGCATAGGTTTGTGGGTGTCTATTAAGTATGAAAAGCCCAAAGTGCCATAATTGCGCATCCGTGCTCGCGGGTGTATGGTTGGCGTGGTGGCCGAGCACGGCCTGTGTTTGTGCCTATATACGCGGGATGGAGTTAAGAGTGTACGGACGCTGATGTGTATAGGCTTGGTGGGAGAGTGCAGTGCGAGTGTATGCGTGTGGGCGTTGGGCAGGCTGTATGGCTGGGCATATATCGACATTCCATGTCAAAGTGGTACAAACTATTATCTTGTTGTATCTCTTTTTTTGTTTATTTCACATGCTCTTACGTTACTTGGCCACATTTACATTTTTCTTTTGATTATTTGATGTTGTGATGGATCTTTTGCATGTGTGACGCGTTGCTCAGCAGTTCGCTAGATCATTGTCTAGCAATTAACAGATATCACCTGATCGGTGATGGTGCTGCCCCTCTTAGGCAGTTAGAGTTCCCAGATTTGAGTTATTTGTCCAGTTAGGGACTTATCAGGAATGTCGAGGAGGGACATATCTTCTCACTTTTCTTGGGTTGTTTTTTCTTTTTTGGGCAAGGTTTTTTTTGGGATCCAGATCACCATATCCTGCTTGTTGAGGTGACTATACTTTATATTGTATTCTTACTCTACTCTACTTATGACTAATCTCAATTTAATTTCCATTAATGCCAGAGGACTGAATATCCCACATAAAAGGACCACTATTTTAGGATTTTTGCAAGAGAAATATTGACTTTGCCATGATACAGGAATCACATTTACTCATCAAGGATGCGGCCCGCTTTGCAAATAGGCTCTATCACCCTATTGTCTTTTCGTCTGCTCCTACGAAGACCAAGGGTGTGATGATAGTTTGTAGGCGCAAGCTGAAATTTGATCTGATCGGCTCTTGGACAGACAAAGAGGGGAGACTGGGCATTGCCAAGCTTCGTCTGGACGGGCAGAATATAGCATTGATTTCTGCCAATTGATTTCTGCCAATGCTCCCAACACTTTTGAGGCTGGCTTTTATGACCAATTAACCAAAACTCTACGGGATCTCACAGGCTTTCGTCTGGTTATGGGCGCAGATTTCAATGCAGTATGGGATAGCAATATGGATAGAACAGGTGGGGCAGAGAGTAGAGACCAACGTCTCGCTTCTGATCCGTTACGCCGGTGGGTGGCCCAAACAAATATGATAGACATCTGGCGTGTGATGAATCCCTCCATAAAAGATTACTCTTTTTTCTCAGGTAGACATAAATCCTTTTCTAGGATAGATTTTCTCTTCGCGTCCAAAGATCTATTTCATAATGTTCGGAAGGCTTTCTATATACCAGTTACATGGACTGATCACAAACCCATCTACTGTTCTGTCACACTTAGGGCTGTCCCCACTAGAGCTCCCAGATGGCGTTTTAACTCCTCACTGCTGCGTGACGAAACATACAAGTCTCAGTTTGAGACTAACCTCCGTGAGTTTTTGGGGTTCAACAAGGGGTCAGTGTCTGACCCGAGATTTTTGTGGGAGGCATCAAAGGGCTTTATTAGAAGCAACACCACTCTCTACGCATCCACCCGAAACAAGGAACGTGCAGCTAAATTGGAAGCATTAGAACTAAAGTATGCTGCTCTCGATGCTAACTTACAACACCATTACAGCGATTCTGTTGCTCTCCAAAAAGACCTGATAGAAAAAGAAATTAATTCTCTCCTCAGACGCCGTTCAGAATTTCTTATGCACAGAACCAGACAGACTTACTACTTCCACTCCGCCAGACCTAGCCACCTGCTGGCCTTGAGGCTTCGGACCAATGAACATTTTGCTGATATTTTCAGTGTTAAATCTATAGATGGCACTGTTCTAACCGATCCCAAGAGCGTGAACACCACCTTTGTTTCTTTCTACAAGGATCTGTACAGTTCGGAGAGTGGCTTTGTCCAATCTGAATGCGATGATTTTTTAAATAATATCCAAATGGAGTCTCTTTCTGTCAGCGACTCTGAAAATCTGAATGCTCCCATCACACACCACGAAATTGAGAAAGCAGTAATGGACATGCGTAAGGGCAGGTCGCCAGGCCCAGATGGTATTCCACCCGAATTCTATCTCACCTTTTGGCCCTTGCTCGGCCCCTTGCTTGTAGAGATGATATTATTTTCTATTAAGGAGGGTTCATTTTTGAGAGACGTCAACACTGCCCTGTTATCCTTGCTTCTTAAAAAAGGCAAGGATCCGACAGAGTGTACTAGTTACAGGCCCCTCTCACTCTTAAACACTGACGTAAAGATCTATGCCAAAGTGCTGGCTAGGTGCCTTCAGTCTCACATGACGAATCTAGTACATAGCGATCAGACAGGCTTTATAAAATCCAGGCTTGCCGCTGGCAATGTAAGGTAGGCTATTACACATCATAGATGGGGCCCAACATCTACCTTCCCCAGCTGCAGTTCTCTCACTTGATGCGATGAAGGCCTTCGACCGCCTAGAATGGCCCTTTTTGTGGTCGGTACTCGGGGCAATAGGCTTTGGCGCCCCTTTTATTGACATGGTCAAGGTGCTATATAAAAACCCAACAGCTATGGTGCTTACAGGCAAGGTATGCTCTAGGGTTGCACGATTTTGGGAAAAAATCTAATTGCGATTTTTCTGACAAATATTGCGATTGCGATTCGAATTGCGATATTTATTTTTTAAGCGACCCAATGGAAGTTTATTGTAAAATGCGGCCATAACTCCGGCTAGGAAGGTCGTATCAACGTGCTCCCGTCTCTAGCACCCCCGCAGCCCGAGCTACGAGTGAAAGAACTAAACTTACATGAAACTTCCGTTGGGTTGCTTTAAAGTCAAGCTTCAGTTTCAGATTCTCCCTGTAATAGAAACACGTGATGGAGCATCACTAACCTGACTCAGATGGTTCACCAAACCATCTAAAGCTCCATTGGAAGCCATTTGGAAAGGGCAGGCGCTTTCAGAAGCACTTGGCAGGTGATTGGATCTATCTGTCTATCACCTTCTATCATGGGCCACTTCTGATTGATTAACAATGGCTGGTACATGTGGAGCACAGCACTTATGGATGACTGACACACAAGAAGGGAAAAAAAAAAATGTGAAAAAAAAAAATATGTAAAAAAAAAAAAGTTTAAAAAAGTTAAAAAAAATCGCAGGCTTTGCGATTTGATAATCGCATCATCTCGAATCGCGATTTCGATTTAAAATCGATTAATCGTTCAGCCCTAGTATGCTCCCCATCTTTTGCTATCTCGAGAGGATCAAGGCAAGGCTGTCTGCTAAGCCCCTTGATATTTGCGCTGTCACTTGAGCCGCTGGCACACACCATTCGTCAGTCACCCACGTTATCCCCAATCTCTATTAATGGTACGCATCATCATCTTTCGTTATATGCTGATGATGTGCTATTGTATTTGGGCAATGCTGTACAATGTATCCCAAGAATACTGTCTATTGTCGATCGATATGGTCAGCTTTCTGGGTTTAAGATAAATTGGCAGAAATCTGCTTTGATGCCACTTAACCAGGCAATGATCAATGCACCTGTCCCTCCATCTATCCCAGTTGTCAAAACTTTTACATACCTGGGGATCGACGTTTTTCCTTCGATTCAGACAATAGTTAAACATAACTATGGTAACACGCTTCATAAAATAATTTTCACACTTACGGCCCGTCCACACTACAGCTTCGACAGCTTCAAAAGGGGTTTCCAACACTTCTGCCCATTCACTTTGAATGGGGTGACGTCACTTTTCGCCGAACTGCATTGTGGGAAGCAGAGCGGAGCTTTCTTGGCGTTTCAGGCTGCAAAAGTTGAGCAATGTTCAACTTTTGAAGCTTCTGAAGCTTTCGGTGGAAGCGTCAGCCAATCAAATCATATGCCAGTACAAGCTCTAGCCAATCAAACCGCTGCTTGTGTGTCAGGGGCGGGAGATTAATGTGATTGGTTGTTGGTCGAGCTTCAGACACGCCGAGCTCCAAGCTTTTTTTGAAGCTGTAGTGTGGACGCGCCGTTATAGACCCCTGGCGTCACTGGGTTTTCTTTCTTTCTTTAGTTTTGTGCTGTTTTTGTACTGTATTGCATTTTATGTTATTGATTGTACCATTTGTTTAATAAATTAAAAATGTGATCACAAAAAACTTTGTAGTTTCCTTTTGAATAAGGTAATGTCAACACAATAACTGTCATCATTACTGGCATCCTTTAATTACTAATAGATTATTAACCATAACTCTAATCTGCCTCATCTAATTTCTCGAATCAGTCTAATGGTAACTGTACAGAATGGAGCACCTTTAGCAGCATCTCATGTTAGCATGAACCTCATGAATCATCAATTTTTTTTTAATGTAGTTCTGGCATCAGCACAGGATTCATGTCCCCTCTCCCTGGTCCTACTCTGCCACTCTGTCGCCTCTTGTTTATACGAAGAGGTAGGGACCCAGCAGTGTTCCCCTCGTACAGAATCATGGTCTGCAGGCTGCTGACAGGAGCTTCAGCCAGCAGCATGGTGCTCTGCAGCTGTGGTTGAACTATGTAGTTCATCGGCTGCATCACAGTGGAGCTGATGTAGTAGACAGGCTGCTGCTGCTGTGGTACGATCACCTGAACAGGAGAGGGCAGCAAGTGATAACTGTGTTCGTTATTCTCGCGTCCAGGAGAGAAGCTTTAAAAAGGAGACAAAATTGAGTCTCTGAGAAGTTTCAAATGTGTACTTTAATTAATAAAAAAGGCGTGGTTATGTTACAAGCAGAAGATTGTTCAGTCAGGAGAGAAAGGCGGCAGCTTCCTCTCGCAGTGGTCGGTCGTCCAGAAGAGAGCCCACAAGCATTCGTCCTTCCTGCTTGCTGGCTATTTGCTCCTCCTCTCTAGGGGCTGTGGTGACGTAGGAGACTTCCCCCTCGTTCTTCTGTGTCAGATATTGCGTTAAACAGAGGATTTCGACATTTTACATTCATTGTATAACAAGACACGCCTATTCTCCTCCTAATCTCTTTCATGACTTTTCATCTAAATACATTTCAAACGCTGAAATCAACACTCTAAAAAATACAGGAAATACTTCACAGCATTTTGGTTTCCGGTAGTTCCGGATGTTGTCACATGCTACCCACGTCTGTAAACAGTGGCCGTGTCTCAATTCAGGGGTTGTATCCTTCGGGGTACGCAGCCTACGCGGTCGACGCAGGATGCGGCCGTCAAGACCGCGTAGGCTGGACCGAGCGGCCTACGAAATGAGACGGTCTAGCCTACGGAGCGCTTCGTATTTACGTCACGTGATACGCACTGTTCGGTTGCGTTGCTCCAGCAGCCCGCTAGCAAATTAGCTGAAAAGGATCCAGAAATGCTCATAAGTGTACGTGGTACCAGAGCACCCTAGGCAGAAGGTCCATGATCGATTTCGTTATCGTATCATCGGACCTGAGGCCGTATGTTTTGGACACTCGGGTAAAGAGAGGGGCGGAGTTGTCAACTGATCACCATCTGGTGGTGAGTTGGGTCGAGTGGCGGGGGACGCCTCTGGATAGACCTGGTAAGCCCAAACGTGTAGTTCGGGTGAACTGGGAACGTCTGGAGGAGGCCCAAGTTCAGGAGGCCTTCAACTCGCACCTCCGGCGGAGCTTTTCGGGCATTCCTGTGGAGGTTGGGGACATTGAACCAGAGTGGTCGGTGTTCAAAGCCTCTATTGCCGAAGCCGCGGCGGGGAGCTGTGGTCTCAAGGTCCTAGGTGCCTCAAGGGGCGGTAACCCTCGAACCTCCTGGTGGACACCGGTGGTCAGGGAAGCTGTCCGACTGAAGAAGGAGGCCTTCAGGGATTTGTTATCCCGAGGGACTCCCGAGGCAGTTGCAAGGTACCGACAGGCCCGAAGGGCAGCAGCCTCACCCGTGGCCGAGGCAAAGCAGCGGGTGTGGGAGAAGTTCGGAGAAGACATGGAGAAGGACTTTCGGGCGGCACCAAAGTTGTTCTGGAAAACTGTCCGACACCTCAGGAGGGGGAAGCAGGGAACCATCCAAGCTGTGTACAGTAAGGATGGGACGTTGTTGACCTCAACTGATGGAGTGTTAGGGCGTTGGAAGGAGCACTTTGAGGAACTCCTGAACCCGACAACTCCGCCCTCTATGTTAGAGGCAGAGCTGGAGTATGACGGGGGAACAACACCAATCTCCCGGGGGGAGGTCACTGAGGTCGTCAAACAACTCCACAGTGGCAAAGCCCCGGGGGTGGATGAGATCCGCCCGGAAATGCTGAAGGCTCTGGGTGTTGAGGGACTGTCATGGTTGACACGTCTCATCAACGTTGCGTGGAAGTCGGAAACAGTACCGAAGGAGTGGCAGACCGGGGCGGTGGTTCCCCTTTTTAAAAAGGGGGATCAGAGGGTGTGTGCCAATTACAATTACTACTCAGCCTCCCCGGGAAAGTTTACTCCAAGGTACTCGAAAGGAGGGTCAGGCCGATTGTCGAACCTCAGATTGAGGAGGAACAATGCGGATTCCGTCCTGGTCGTGGAACGACGGATCAGCTTTTTACTCTCGCAAGGATCCTGGAGGGGGCCTGGGAGTACGCTTATCCGGTCTACATGTGTTTTGTAGAAGGCGTATGACCGAGTTCCCAGGGAGTTACTGTGGGAGGTGCTGCGGGAGTATGGGGTGAGGGGGTCTCTACTCAGGGCCATCCAATCTCTGTACTCCCAAAGCGAGAGCTGTGTCCGGGTCCTCGGCAGTAAGTCGGACCCATTTCCGGTGAGGGTTGGCCTCCGCCAGGGCTGCGCTTTGTCACCAATCCTGTTTGTAATATACATGGATCGGATTTCGAGGCGTAGTCATGGGGGAGGGGGTCTGCAATTTGGTGGACTAAGGATTGCACCACTGCTTTTTTCAGATTATGTGGTTCTAATGGCTTCATCGGTCTGCAACCTTCAGCACTCACTGGATCGGTTCGCAACCGAGTGTGAAGCGGCTGGGATGAGGATCAGCACCTCCAAATCTGAGGCCATGGTTCACAGCAGGAAACCGATGGACTGTCCACTCCAAGTAGGGAATGAGTCCTTACCCCAAGTGAAGGAGTTCAAGTGTCTCGGGGTCTTGTTCTCGAGTGAGGGAACAATGGAGCGTGAGATGGGCCGGAGAATCGGAGCAGCGGGAGCGGTACTGCAGTCACTTTACCGCACCGTTGTGACGAAAAGGGAGCTGAGCCAGAAGGCAAAGCTCTCTGTCTACCGGGCCATTTTCGTTCCTACCCTCACCTATGGTCATGAAGGATGGGTCATGACCGAAAGAACGAGATCGCGGATACAAGCGGCCGAGATGGGTTTCCTCCGCCGGGTGGCTGGTGTCTCCCTTAGGGATAAGGTGAGAAGTTCGGTCATCAGGGAGGGACTCGGAGTTGAGCCGCTCCTCCTTCGCGTCGAAAGGAGCCAGTTGAGGTGGTTCGGGCACCTAGTTAGGATGCCACCTGGGCGCCTCCCTAGGGAGGTGTTCCAGGCACGTCCAGCTGGGAAGAGACCAAGGGGTAGACCTAGGACCAGGTGGAGGGATTATATCTCTTCGCTGGCCTGGGAGCGCCTTGGGACCCCCCAGTCAGAGCTGGTTGATGTCGCCAGGGAAAAGAAAGTTTGGGGCTCTCTGCTGGAACTGCTACCCCCGCGACCCGACCACGGATAAGCGGGAGAAGATGGATGGATGGATGGATGGATCCAGAAACTTTACTTTAAAATATTTTGGAGATCACCGTCGGAGATTAAATAAAGAGAACCATGGCCAGGTAAATAAGATGAAGCTGTTCCTTTAGCCCCCAGTAATGTTACACTAGTAAGTTAACAAGTAATAGCTGATGTAATTTAATCATATTTAAAATAAGTCTTAATTTCTCTGTACTAATAAAACAATATGTTTTTTGAAGGAACAAAAGCATGTTTATTAGATTGATTGTTAACAATATTAGTGTTCTAATCTTAATAGCTGTGATTATAACAGTTTATATTCTCCTTCTTCCCCTAAACCTGCCCAGATGATGTCCCACTGACCCCAGGTTCAGCAGCACCGTGCCCCCCCGCTCTGCTGAAATACACAATTAAACATTTTCTATGACCCATTTTTTGTATTAATAAAATTAAACTGAAGACAGTTTAATGACCTAGAGATATCCTATTATTCCACTGCTTATGTACACATGTACACATGAACTCCAGTTTGAAACCCGCTCCCGCCCCACTGCGTCAGGCCGTTGTGTCCTTGGGCAAGACACTTCACCCGAATTTGCTCCTGTGGGTATTGTCCACAGTAGATGACCATTACATATATGATCTGTATGTGTAATGTATATTTGTAAAGCGCTTTGAGAGTCTTTGATAAAGCGCTATAATAAATATAAGGATTATTATTATTATTATTATTATTATTATTATTATTATTATTATGTTGTAAATAATCTTTAAAACCTCAGTAAATGAAATAAACAATGTGTTTAACAATTACAATTTAATATTGTATTTTCATCTTATCACAAAGTAGAGGTAAGAATATATCCTACCTCTCTCTGCAGCTTCATGTCTTCTATTATTATAACTTTCATCATTGAGATAGAGGAAATCAATCATGTTATTTAACATCACCAGCAGTAACACAAATATCAGCAAACGTGTGTTTATGGAGTTGTTTATTTGTATTATATGTGCAGCAAGTATATAGAATCAGCTGTTTGGGGAATCAGACAGACTCAAGCTATAATCGTTAGATATCTATTAAAAGAAAGGACACATACAAAATCTAATTCTGAAACTAAGACACAAGTCTTTACACGGACCCTTTGCATCTTTCGCCCTGGGATGATGGGGATTGCTGGATCTGGGATGACGGGCGTCGATGGATCTGGGATGATGGGGATTGCTGGATCTGGGATGACGGGCATTATGGGCATTGCTGGATCTCGGATGACTGGCATTATGGGCATTGCTGGATCTGGGATGACTGGCATTATGGGCATTGCTGGATCTGGGATGATGGGGGTTATGGCAGAGTGCTTTGCCTTGCACAAAGCGAGGTGCTTTACAAAGTCTGATTTGCGAGCCAGCATGGATTAGCAGTAGCAGCAGTGGAAATGATATTCCGGTCGGCAATTTAATCCACATCTGTGAATGGTATACCCTTAAACATAAGAACATAGAATTGTAGTATTATTATTTTGTGATCATATTATTTAAAAGTGTAAATTATGAATACCAAACATCTGGATCAAGTAACTGGTCACCACAAACAAATCATAGGACTTGTTTTGATGTATTGCTCAAATGGAACTGATCATAACATTCAGGCTGCTTTTAATGCAGACACATTGCAACTCCATTTGCATTTCACAAGAGAATGTAAGCTAACTTTACCTTCATGGAGAACTGCACGGTGGAAGTGGCTCTCTAGATGGCTTTTCACCTTGCAGTGTTTGGTTGGTGAGAACAAACCAGAGACACAGAACGGGCAGTGGAAGTCGTTGCAACAACTCGTGCACCGTTGAAGGTCCGGCAAGGATCTCCCCTCTTGGATTGTAATATGCATCTTGAAAGAGAGAGAGCCTAATTTGTTAAACTGAACATTTTGAAACAATTTCACAGACAGACATAAATTAGGCCTAATTCTTAGATTCTGACACGACAGATCCTAACCTACATAATAGGCCGACATAACTGACTAAAACACCTGATGCAATATTACAAAACATGTCAAAATGATGACACTGTCTGATAAACGGTAAACAGGCAGTCAGCACAGTAAAGATTATTTACAATGAATTCAAATTGTAATACAATGACTATTAAAGAAGCATTTACACTGAAGACAGAACTTAGGCTACTGCTGATTTAATGTAGTGGACATATTGACATGCTTTTGTCATCCGTTGAAGTTTAATGAATTAGCTGACTATAATTAATCATTAGGGTTGCGAAGTTTACTTTTTTTTTAAATGTAGTAGGTTACAGATGAGTAATTACCCTGTTAAAAATGTAATAAGTAATATAACTTGACTATGTAACTATTTGTATTGAAATTCTAATTTTAATTATGGTTATTTTATGTTTTTTGTGAGTCACTTTGGATAAAAGCCTCTGTCAAATAACATAACCATAACATACAGTTTCATTAAACAAATACACAAAATGGTTAACAGTTGGTTTTGCAGCGAGTCATCATAGAATAACAGATTACATTTAGCACTTGTTGCTTGTATGGCTGTTCAATACAACAGAATAGTTGTTAACTTTAAAAAAACAAACATGATTCACATTACTCACACTCTTACTGTAATTAGTGATTCAATTACTCAACTATGACACCTAGTTGGGCTTGCCACAATCACGCTAGTTTCATTAAACAAATGATCAAATATGCTAACGAAGCTAATGCTTTTGGTAATGCTTTTGCCGAAAGCTATAGCTAACGAATAGTTGTTTTTAGAGACTTTAATACGGTTAGAAGCTATCATAAGCAAACAGATGCTTGTTTGTATTGCCTTAACACTATCATAGTTAATGTTAGCTAATCACACTTCATTTCAAGACACCGGAATTGTTATTAATGTTAAACAAATAAAACTGTAAAAGCACTTCACATTACTCACATTCTCTGCGTTGACGTTCACATTCATGTGAACGTGCTCCGTCACGTGCCGCCGTGACGCGGGACCTGTGTGTGCGGTTCTACAAGTGCGGTCCTGTAACTGCTGTCTCCGACGCTGCCAATAGAGTCTGTCTGCAGACCGCAGCAAGGAGGCGTTTCCTATAGGGGCGTTTCCTATAGTGAACGACGGGAGCCGGCTCTCGCCCGCGAACGAGACGTTTTTTGTTTTGTTTTTGCGGAGGGATCTAGATCGGCATGAAGGCACATTATGCAATGTGCAATGTGGACATTATCCCGCTTATTACACATGGCCACATTCTCAACAAAGTAACGACATGACTCCCAATAATAATTAAAATGCTTTTATGGATTTAGAAAAAGATTTTATTGATTTAAAAAATAGTTTTTTGTATTGATTTAAATTGACATGCATCCGCTAAGAAAAGTAGTCCGTTGTTACTGTTTGAACTAACGTAACAACGGCAGGAACTGCTTCTATAGTGTTTTTGAGGAGCTTTTTGATTACAGATTTGAAAACATCGTTGCTTGCTTTAAAAGTAGCACAATTCATTATGTCAAACCTTGAAAGATATCCCTGCCCTAATGCCAAAAGTAACTGGCAACTATGTCGCCGTAGCTATGATGTCTATGTCTGGACCGCTGCGTAAAAAGGAGGGTTTCTGACCCATTACTTCTCTTCCTACTTTTTGTTCCCCTCTTCTCCCCGCTGCAGCCTAGCAGTTGATCTCAAAGCACGCTCCCCTCTCCTGCAGGGAGAAAAACTATATTTATATACTTTATATAGGTTGATACAGTAGTCCCTTTTTTAAATAGTGTTTATAGGTGTTGCCATCTGTTTTGTGTAACGTGGTTCTACAAGCAAGTCAATGCATTAATTGGGTGGTATCAGAGAGTTACACGGGTCTGTAAATGCAATGAAAACAATTGGCCACAGAAAATAAGTTATATTAAACATGTAATTTTTACTTTTGAATACTTTAGTACAAAGGATGTTTTGAATAATTTAAGTGATATATGTGTACACATATAAATAATTAGTCAAAACAGCGCTACATTTGATTTAATTAAAATGTATAATATGTGGTAAACTGAAGAGCCCTTTGGGAGCCGAATGATCCGGCTCAGCAAGAAGAGCCGGAATTCCCATCACTAGAACAATGACTTCTTCTGCGAGGATTTATAAAAGCAGCTGGATAAAAAAAGTTAGGAAACGCCCCTATAGGAAACGCCCCTATAGGAAACGCCCCTATAGGAAACGCCTCCTTGCTGCGGTCTGCAGACAGACCCATCTCGACGCTGCAGCTTCATGCTACTCCTCACTACTGACAACGTAGACAAACTCATCTTTCTGAAGAAAAACTTGAAATAGAGTAAAGCTTGAGTACCTTTATTCAGACCCCGCGTCATGGGCCCGCCCATCCAGGATTTGGGCCCGGCCATCCAGGATTTGGGCCCGCTGTTTTAATCAGGGCTGAATACAACAGGTTTGAAAACTTTTGTCACGTAGTGATAATCTTCTCAATAGAACATCTTTGATAATGTCTTCTGGCCAATCAGAATCAAGATAACGACGTGGTGTTGTTGCAGGAAGTCCCGACGGAGAATATTTTTGCTGTAGTTACGTGTTGATAGAAATCAACACGTAATTAAATAAGACCCCACGGTTTGATGATTGATGTGTGGGCTGTCTTTCATTTTGACACACAGAACAATGGGGGCTATCAACCCTTATCCACAATGTAAAGTAATTCACAGCCTCTTCCCTCTTCTCTCTGTGAGGAGCAGCAGGTTCAGCTTTCAGAACAAAGTAACCAAAAACTGAAATGGCAATCCTTTTTTTTTTAAATATGTTGTGTAGTAATAGATTTATTTATTTTTCTTCTCAAGAGAGGACCAGAATGTGTATTTTATGTTAGTATTTCAAAAAATCTCCTGGGGGAGAATCTCCCCAGACCCCCCTGCAGGCATTGGGTTTTCAGCATGTCAACTCTTTCACAATTCAGTTTTCCCGGGAAATGTAAGTTTCGGGGTGGGCCCGCCCTGGTACATCAAATGCCCGCCCAGAGAGGTATGTCTGCCGCCGGGTCTGCCTTTATTTAGGCATAATGGCCTCACACACTCACAAGTTAATTACACATGTTAGACATTGCTCCTAAAGGTACAGATTTTATTTTGTTTTATATTTATCATTGTATTTATTTTATATTTTGACATCAGGAGATGTTATACAGTTCTGTATTGCCTTTTATTGATTGTGATTGAAACACTTTCTTATTTTTTTTTTTTTTCAAGACATTCTTTTTAGTTGTTCAGCTTATTTAACCTTTTTGTTTGACATCAGCCATTATAAATAATATGGCCATCTGAGCGTGTGTGTTCAACCCTGTCTCCTAAATATTACGTTCCCACAGAACTAAACTGCATTCTCAATTACGTTTAGCAAGAAACGTATTTTCTCCCACGTTACGTTCGTTATGAACGTATCTCAAATACGTTTATTTTCTACATATCTTCTAGAAACATATTTTCTCCCACGTTACGTTTGTTATGAACGTATCTTAAATACGTTTATTTTCTACATATCTTTGCTATTTATTGTCTTGCTTATAATAATGATAATAGTCATTTATAAATATTATTTTAGAGCACACATTTGAAATCAGTAGGCGAGGCTGTAATTTTGCCAGCTGTTACTCTCATGAGCGAGGCAGAAAATAATAGTTTTTAACATGCCAAAAAGCTTCTGTGTCGTTTATTGCACCTCAAACGTTAAAACAAATCCAGTTACGTGTTTCTGTACTTCCTCTAAGAAGAAAGGACAGTAACAGAAGATCTCTGTGACGCCAGATGTGGTGTTGTTAATGCGATATGATATCCGAAAAACATTTCAGTTTAGGATGGCCGAAGACACTACACTACCCATAATCCCCAGCTATCGTTTGGGACTACAGTCCCGTTGACAAACCCCGTGATTAATCTTCAAGCACTGGGATTGGATGTTGGAGTGGCAGTGCGACAAGGTTACGCTGAGCGTCAAGCTCTTTGAAATAGAACGAAACCACGGCAGACTATTCAAAACTGGACTCGAACGCCCCCCCAGAACTACACATGCTGGCTATTGTGTTTCGCAACATGTTCTCTATGGCACGTCTCTACTGGGAATTGTAGTTTTAAAAGACGTTTTCGTTTTTCCAAAAATTAGAAGTTGACAGTATTAAACTGTGTACAACCTTGGAGGTTTAGGCGATAGGAAACACATTGGTGTGTACACATTTAAAACATGTAATTACTACATGGGTGAAAATCGCTTGTATCCATAATGGGCAGCATTAATATATATTCTACTCCACTACAATTCAGAGGTTAACCTGGTATTTTTACTCCACTACATTTACTTTAGTAACTCTGCAGATTCTGATTACTGATGTGAAATATAAACAACCTTTAAAGCAGACTTTAGTTACACCTGAGTACAATTCAGGGAAAGGTGATTGTCAAGTGCCAACAATCAGGCGAGATATTTGATAGTTGGTGCTTGAGAAGACTAAACATTTATCTGCAGATCTCTATAAAGTATATTAATTACTCGTTATTCTCTACTAATAGTTAATTACAAGACATCTATCAATATGTGTGTACCTCCACCATTAAACTGTCAAATTCTGCACATTTCTTATACTATCTACATACATAAGAGTATAATTAATGTGTATAATATCAGTTAAAATAAGTGCTTCAACATAGTTAACGTTGCAGGAAAGCAATACATTAGACGTTAAGTACTTTGTCAGGCTTAATATTTATCTGTAGATACCCCCAAAGTTTTTTTCTTATTTGAAAGAAGACCTTAACCTAAAGTATTATTTAATGTTTAAATAGAGGTTAATTAGTTTGTCTGTTTTGCACATCCTCCTATTAATATCTTTGTACATCGTGCACTAAACTGTTTTATTGTAGAGATCACTTACAGTATCTTCTTGATTTTTTATATTCTATATTTCTATCACAGACCTTCTACTTTCCCCCTATGAAAGTATGTACTCTTAATATTTTTTTCATCAAATAACATTATTCAACAAAAATAACATTATTCAACAAAAATAATTCAATAACGTGCTTTAACCACTAGGCGGTGCACACAAGGTAGGTACACACAGCATACTAATAATAACTTTGTATTAGGACACTTATGTATAACATCTGAAGATGTGTATATTCATTATTTTACATAATTTTACAGGATATTGCTATACTATGTCTCATGCTTTACTTCTACACATTAATATTTGATTTGTAAAACATCACAGACAGAAAGGCATATCCGTCATTTAATGGTAAGCTATTGCAATTGTGATTCCATATATGTGTCTCCCATGTTCAAAAAGGTCTTTATTTTTCTCATACTGCCTGTGCTGCAGCACCTTTTCTCACACTCTGTCTGAAACCAGTGCACAGTCTGCTCTGATTGGTTAGCTGGCCGGCTCTGTTGTGATTGGTCAACTGTTTAGAGATTTACGGCCCCTAATCACGTACAATGTGTTGGAGCACTAGCCTTTAGAAGCACGAGTGTAACATAGTGATGTTACTATGTAAGAAGTGAACAAAGGAGTCCAATGGAGGTGTTTCAGGCAAGGGGGGAGTGTGTGGGAGAGTAACTCCCTCTGAAGGGAACACAGGGATTTGAGTCTTTGCAGTCTTTTTTTTTTACATGCACAAAAACGTACATCTACACGACTACTGGAAAGGGAAAATCCCATGAAAATCCCCCAAAACATAGTACGGCCCCTTTTAAATTAATGCTTATAGTCCAGATGTACTGTGAAAACACAAATAATTAAGTCCTGCTACTATTACATATACAGAAAATAATTTAAATGTCTCTTGTTTTCCTCCATAAAACAGTGGCGTTATGTAAGAAAACTGGAATCTAAAGGGTTAAACATCTGAAAATAAAGAATCTTTATTAGATTTGTATAGCTTTAATCAGGAACAAGGTTTAATGGCTTCAAGGTAAGTTGGCTGGAAAATATGAAAATCTTTCCGGAGTGATTTTCTTCTCTTAGGGTGCTTATTTTCCCCTTAGCATGCTCTGTCCTGACCTTCAGTTGGCCTACTATCAATCACTGTGGCATTTTACCAAGGTTATTACTGCCAATACAAAAAGGAAATACTTATATATAGCATAACACATTATATCAGCCTCTCGTTCTGCAGACAGTTTAGAACATAAAGCGCTTGTTGTCATCAAGTGAATTGTAGAAACGTTTATTGAAGTTAGTGGTAGATACACGGGGACAGACATTTACATTGACATTTTGTTATCCCAACACATCTGTTTCTATTCAACTGAATCAACCCTAGTTTTTACCATTTAAAAAAAAATTGTATAACGTTACATTCGTAAACATAGCAAAATATGCAATTATAGATTTTAGAATGACATTAAATAACACATAACATCATGACAGGGAGCCTTTAAAAAACCTTGTACCCAGCATTTACCATTAACCATTCATTCAAGAGCAACTATCAAAATCGTGTGAATATAAAAACATTTGTAAAAGTAGATGAAACATGTTTAGATGTTTAGGTCCCATTACAGAAAAACCAAAGTGCAAGTTAGTGGAAACAAATTAACAGAACAAACAATTTATGTTTTGTTTCTTACAAACATTAATTTTGTAATACACACAAGATTTATCTAGAAATCAGCTTTGAATTTAAATAGAGCACCTCAAAAGATTATATGTTTAGAATACCTTAACTTTTGACTGTAATGCAGTCTACCTTGAAACTATATTTGTTTTACTGAGGTGGAATGTGCAGGTGGCCATTGAGCTCAATGTATTAAAAATATCGACTATCTCATTACTAAATGTAATTGTGTGCATTCTGCATGCCACATAACTTCTGACGCTAACCCTATACCCTATCAGTGCATAATAAGTTCACAAAAATACTTGCCAAAACCATCCAAACATTGAAAATGTGGATACGCTTTAGTGAAATAAAAGCAGCTATACGAACATGCATCTTCATGTAGTTTCATTTCTTGTCAAACTGCTCACGCACACCCTCCACAAATAAACAGAAATTGACATTGACATTGAGTGTCTCTTGTTAAAATATCTGAGGCTGCCTTGCCAGAAGTTTGACCTCTATGTTACAGTTTCCATTCCTATATTATAACTCAGTGAATTTCTCCTGCACCAACACCTTGCGGTAGCTGGGGGTTTTGCTCTCTGTGGTGCTAGAGGAAGTCACCACGTTGCTCTGAGAGCCAGCAGATGTTTTGCCCTTGCTATAAAGGACCTTTTTAGAGCCAGAGACGCCATTCTTTTGAGACAGACCTCCTGCCTCCTGGACCAGATGCCCTCCCTTGCTTTGCCCTCCGACCACCAGGACCCTCTGAGACCCTGAAAGCCCCCCTGACTGCAGAGTGCCCCCCTGCATGAGGAGGGTCTGACTGCCATGATGCCCTTTCATTGTCCCTGTAGGGACATTTCCCTCCACCACCATCATGGTCTGGGAGCCAGAAAGGTTGCCAGTGTGGATGAGGTTGCCACCACTTCCATGGATACCGTTCCCATCCAACAGCACCATGCGTTGGCCCCCGGCTTGCCCGCTGGATATCATTGTCTGTCCCTGAACAACTATGCCTTGGGCATGTCCAGTCTGGGTGCCGTTGAGCAGTACCATGCCCTGCAGGTTAGAGGTTGGTGCCTTCGCCAGCATCACAGTGTTCTGAACCTGTGGCTGGACTATGTACTGCATCTGCTGCAGCACAGGGTTGGCAGTGGTGTAGTAGACGGGCTGCGGCTGCGGCTGTAGCAAAATCATCTGGCCTTGATTCATCATCCCTTCATTTACTGTGGACCTCCCCGTGTTCACTATGGTCATCCCTTCATTTACTGTGGTCCTCCCCGTGTTCACTGTGGTCATCCCTTCCATTGCTCTGGCCCTGCCGTCTTTCACCACCTGAGAACGTTCATATTTTTCCTTGACCACAGTCTGAGGGGCAGGCGGCTGCACCTGGGACGGAGGAGGCATCTGTTGGGTCATCACACTTGATGCTGAGGTGTGAGTGTGGATGGAGGGACTGGGCTGAGGAATGAAGGCTGGTTTGACCTCAGTTTGGATCTTCTTGCCTCCGCACACCTCAGCCAGGGTCTTGAACTTCATGCCGAGGTCATCGAGGAACTGCAGGTCGTTCTCGGACTCCAGGAGGCTGCAGCAGCCCACTGATCCAGCTACGGAGCCCTGACCCTCGTAGTCATAAACTAAAAGGCCATCCTTCCCTCCAAGGTTTTCGTTTTCGCTTCTCACCTTCTGTTTAAAAAGAATAAAGAAATGATAAATAAGGTTACCTTTATTTGTGAATAGGTTCCCCAGTAGACTGCGAAATATTTGGTTTTAGGAAAGACATTTGCAGTGGTAGTAGAAGTAACAAATATTTCATTGATTTCTCACCTGACTGTAGTACTGTCCCAGAAAGTGGTCTGGCAGAGCTATGCCATCATACATTCCTCCCCCTCCTCCTGATGCTCTGCTCTCAAACTCTGAATAGTAGCCTCTGCTGCTGGGCTGATTCCCCCATGTTTCTTCTCTCCGGGCTCCTGTGAAACCTTCTCCATAAAGAGCTCCGTTCATCCCAACCATTGAAGAGACAGATTTTTGGAAACCCATACCTGCCATGGGCGGCGCTGCAAAAGTGTTTTTAGCCATGCCCATATTTACATCCTGTTGTACGGGCAAATTCAGTAGCGGCACCTCCGTGTTCTCGCCTTGGCCCTCAGTGCGGTAGTTAATGAGGTGAGATTTGGTGTCGAAAGGCATCTCAGTAAAGCCTGCGGCGTCCCCACATTTGCAGAAGAGCAGCAACAGAAGTAAGACTGAAAAAATACAACAGTTTTAGTCCAACTATAAAGTTTGTAGTGTGAACAGAGCCAAGAACCTTCATCCCATGAGCATCTCATCATACTCACATAGTAGCAACAGCAGACCCAGGAACAGCAGTCCGATGCCTGCAGGTCCTAACTCTATGTCTCTTTTGCTCTGACCATTTTTGCCTTGTTCTCCACACATCTCCCCATCCTCACAGGTGCACACTTGGACCGCCACTTTCTGTGGTTCTGGACAGGCCTGCCCTTGCTGGTCCTTCACCACAAAAGTCACCTCGTATACACCGGGCCACAGGGACTCCTTGGCCCTCAGAATGGCTGCAGTGTCTGCAGGCATGAGACGAACAGATGATGAGTGTGGCAAGTCAATATGTTTTCCCTATTATTTTGGATACAACTCTAAATTCAAATGTGTTTTTGAAATGACATTAATATGTGGTAAACACTGACTCATGTTGACACAGAGCCTGTTCTAACTATCTTCATACTTCAGTGTGCATATCTATTTGGATGTTTTCAGGTCTATTTACATCACGTTTAAATCTTCACCGTATTCTCCTCACCATTGTAGTGCTCCACCTGCCATTTGCCCTTAGTGCCCTCTGGGATGATTTCAAAGACAAAAGGAGCTCCATTGGGGAACACATCGTCATCTTTAGCCACCACAATAACGGCATCATGAGGGGTACATACAGTCTGGAAGTCATTGGTTAGCGTGGGGCAGTGGTCGTTGAAATCCTCCACCTGGATGGCTACTGTGCCAGTGGCTGTATTAGAAGGCATGTCTGTGTTGGAGAAATAACCAGAAATAAAAGCAAATCATTCATTATTTCCTTTGTTTCCTTCTTTATTATACATACACAAGTTCAGAGACAAATGCATCAGTCCTTCTTTTGCTAGTGGGCAACGAAAGCAACGAATTGCTTATCGCCCAATTCATAAACATGCAGTGGCTGGATCGTTTATAATGAACCTGTTTAAATTATATTTAAGCCTAAACTTAGGCATAATTATGGTATTGGCCACTTTAAGTGACAGTCGGGTGCTGTCACAGGTCGCTAACCAATGGCTGATGTCCCCCTGGGGCCCACCTTAGCTTCTACAATGCTTCACTTTGAAACATTTCAGTTTAAGTCATGACCAGAGTTAGACTTTAAGCTTGATGTGTCATACTTTCCCACAGATAATGTTCACTTAGAATACTAGCATTACATAAAAACATCTGATGCTGGGGGTAGATACAAAGTAGGTGGTACCTTCTGTAATGCAGAGTATTTGAGCAAAATATGTCCCGTTGATCAGGTATGAAGACTCTCTATCTGGCATCTTGTTCAGTCTGATCTCAGCTGTCTTTGGGTCAATTGTGAGCCAGTTGCCAGGATCGGAGCCTTTAACATACCTACATCAGAGGAACACTGTGTTAGGTATTATCATTGAGTGTAGACAATCAAGCTGATGTTGTACTTGCAGTTTTTTTTCATTTGTATGTGTGTGTTTATGCACTGACCTGACATTCTCAGCTGCTTTCCCAGTGTCTCCATCTATTGCGGTGTAGCTGCCAATTACTTCATTAATGCCGACAGAGCCTCCCTCTGAGATGGGAATAGCTTTTACTTTGGGGTCAAAACTTGGCCCCTCTGGCTGGTTCTTCACACTGATTTTGATGGGATAGGTGTTATATGTGGTTCCTGATCCACCACCTGAAGCACCTGTAGCACCGGAACCGCTTAAACCACCGAAACTGACTGAACCACCGGAACTGCTTGAACCGCTTGAACTGCTTGAACTGCTTGAACTGCTTGAACTGCTTGAACTGCTTGAACTGCTTGAACCGCTTGAACCGCTTGAACCACCGGAACCACCGGAACCGCCTGAACCACCGGAACTACCGGAACCGCTTGAACCACCGGAACCACCAGAACCACCAGAACCACCGGATGCCCCTCCAGATCCACCATAAGGTGCAGCCTTGTTCCTTACAGCCAATCCAAGTTCAAGGTTTTTCACATCCTCATAATTCACCGCCTGTCAGATGGCACACATACAATGAACAGAGATTTGTATTAGCAAGTATAAAAAGGGGCCCTAATTATGCTGAATCACTCATAAGTTTACTTTGTATTATTCTGTGTATCTTCAATGAAGCATAAAATACATTGTTTGATGTAAAGCGTATTGCCTGTTAAATTATACAAACATAGCTGTTTCTGGACACTTCACATTTTGTATATATGGCAGCCTTAGATGACACTGACTAATAGCCACCCTAAATGCTGACCTAAATGCCAATGAGATCACAGTTTCACTTGTTTGTTTCTGAGTTAGTACCCGATGTGGTACCCCCATTCATGTCTACATCTAAAACTTTCATTATGGGCAAGCTTCTGTGTTGCTCACTCAGCAGTACCTTGTCGAGCATTAGGATGCCCTCGTTGGTTACGGGGTCTGTTTTAATGCTGAAGTATCCGGCTTCATTGCCCTTGACGATGTCAAACACGGCTTCCCAGTTATCTGTGGCCCTCATGTCCACGTCCTCTGCTTTGATCCTCATCACCTCCACTCCCTCCGTGTTCTCCTCAATGCTGGCTGCATACTGCAAGTAAAACACATTATGAGATGCAGAATGTGTTTTATTTGTTGATGTAGTTCATGTTGATATAGAAGAGTGTGAGTAAGAAATCTACCTCAGATTTTTCCAAAGTGGGAAGGTTGTCATTCACATCTTTGACATCAATGACAACAGTGCTGGTTGCAATGTTTCCGCCTGATGCACCATTTAAGTCTTGACCTTGGACCGTCAGAATGTACTGATCGGCTCTCTAAAATAAGAAAAACAGTCACACATTACTTACAGGCACCATATTGCTGTGAGATGGGACCAATATAAAAAGGTGTGCATTTTAAAAGGGGGATCAATTCATTATAACTCAGTTTGCTCAGAGACGCTATGACTTCATGCAACTGCCAACAGTTATAGAATTAACAGCCACTTAACTTGGTAATCTCATTCAGAGTTAGAGTGGGGACCTTATCCTACATCTACCATGAATAACTTTAAAGTGCTCTGCCTGGGTGTTATATTCAATATTATATATCCACCAGGGACACTAATGACAGAGGATTTAAGAGCAGTGGCTGCAACAATCAATTTTGTACTTAGAGAAAAAATCATGTCAAAGTGTTGCCCTGGTGGTCTACGATAGATAGAGCACCTAGAAGATATATCTCATTGAAACCCCAATAGGGTTTTTCTTAATTGTTTAATTAACTGGGGAATGTTTTCGATACCTTAAATCCAAAATAGATCAATTGTGTTGCCTATGTGAAGACATAAGCATGCTGTAAAATCTCTAATATGCTCTGTTTCATTCAAGTTGTAAACTCTGTTGTGTCAATGCAAAAGTACATATTTTGCAAGATATGAGGTAATTACTCTGCACAAGGAAAGGTTCTTTAATAATCTATATGGCTTTAGACAGTGCTACACAATATGTGGCTGCAGCAGGATTTTCCATCAACAACATTCCAAAGTTTTCTTTGATGGCTATCGGACAGTTTGGGCCGACAAGGATTGCATCGAGAGCTTCACCATTTCTTAACCATGAGCCTGAGTCTTCGGAGGGTCTCTGCTGCAGCAGATGTTCCTGTTCCTCAGACGCTGTGTCGATACCAGCGTTTCTCAAAGTGTTGGGTGCGCCCCAAGATGTCATAGGTGGGTCGTGAATGAACGCGATGAACGGGAGATTATTCACTCCCATTGCTCCTAGTACTAGACTCCTGGTACTAGGATGGGTTAAATGCAGAGGCCAAATCTCACTGTGTGCTGTGTGACCATTAAAGAGGGTGATTCCCTCCGATTCTGATGGAGTTCGAATTGAAGTTCACTGCAATTGACATAATTGGATGCAATTCGTACTGTACCTCTCTGTCCAGGGCTGGGTTTATGACAAAGACAGTCCCATCTTGAGAAATGCCGAACATCTCATCAGGTGGGCTTTGATCAAGGATAGTATAGGCGATCTGAGAGTTCGTATTCCCTGGTTCATCAGCATCAGTTGCCATTATTTTCATAACTGAAGTGCCTGTAAAAGAGGAAATAAGGAGGTAGAGCAGGTTGTCCAGAAATTGGAAGATCTGTTTTGCGCTTTGTATGGCAGAATATGTCTGAACAGTCCCCAAACTTGAAAATTAATTGTAGTTTTGTTGTATAAAATATATATTTATATCCAGTAGGCTATTTTCACCAATAGACACAAAATACATTATCCTTGAGGCCTGAAGATTGTGTAAAGTATATGTTTACTCTAATATGTGTAGCTGACTTTGTTCACATTTAAAGACAAGGGGCTCGAAAGACTTGTAATTTCAGCAGATTACTGAATCCCATCTTTTATTTATTTTGTATTTATTAAGGGAAAATGTACCAATATTTTAACACGAGCACTTTAGTCCATCATGTAAATGTGCCAAATACAGCCATAAATGCTTCATCTGCATTCCTTGGCAGATTATTGGCATTAAAAGAAGACATAAAAGAGTACATAATCATGAGCACAATAACAGGACATACGCACAGAAAAAACATGAGCACAATTAAAAACACATGAGCACAGTTTAAGCACAATTAGGCACATAATAAAGCCAACACCTTTCAAGCGTCGCTCATTGTTTAGAGTTGGGTGAGACATTTGAAATGTGAGAATGGGGTATGAATTGAGGCAACATCTACGACTGCATTGTAAAAAAAAGTAGTCCTTTTAAAAGAACATTGTCAGATGATAGCCAATGGGTTCTGAGATTGCATTAAGGGCAATGCATGCTGCCTTTTATTCTTTGCAAATGGACTGCTTACTGCATACGGTACAACTGCATTCATATGCGGAATCTGTTTATAGAGATTCATCATTTTTTTTAAATGACAGTCGGCCTACAGTATTATTCTGATCGAAAGGTGGACAAGGCTGCTAATAAACACAGCTATGCTCTAACAATCGCAGAAATTAATACAACTAACAGATAGTAAACATCACTGTTAACAAGCTAGCCCTGCAATATATAACCTTTTATCATCAGAGGGTTGCTGATGGGGGAAACATGGATAGGTATCGATGTGAAATACACCCTAACCCTTACCCCAATCCATTATTTAAGCAAACCATTAAAGATTGCATTGCTATCTCAAAACAGGATCGACATTTATTAAAATGTACCAGAAAAGAAAATATCTTACCTGGAGCACTAAGCTCAGTTACCGCCCCGGCCTTCATGACTCCAAACACTGGTGAGTTGTCGTTCTGGTCTTCTACTTTGAACCGTATGTCAACATTTTGCTCTGCAAGCCTGCCATCCTTGTACTTAGCAACACCTGCCAGCTAAAACAGTAGAGTCAAATGTTGCTGTCTTCATCAAATGTATTAGCAGTTTAATTTACAAACATGAGTAGCCTGTGACATTGATGTGTTGCATCTGACTGTAATATATTTTAATATCTATGAAATGCACAGAAGAAGTATAACTCACATTGTAAGTGTCAATTAACTCCCTGTCCAGAATTTTGGTTACACGAATGTCTCCGGTTATCTGGTCGATTACAAACACATTGAAGGGATGTTGGTTTGCGCCAATGCCTTCTAGGTAGTATATAATATTTCCGTCGCCTTCATCAAAATCCGAATGAAGCTGAAACACATGCAGAGCTGATTCAGTTAAACACACTAATTCACATTCACCATTCCACTGCACCAGAAGGAACAACAAAAACATGTTAACCGCAGGGAAAATAAAAATGTTTTAATATATCTTTCATGGTGAGAAAAACAACCAAAAACTCAAAATCTTAATTGTATATACGTCTCAGAATGCTACTGTCTCTTCAAAATGGTCTGGCTTCTTGTGCTCTCTTTTAGAAAACTCCACCCTGCAGGTACAGACTTGTCTGTGGTAACTAGTCTCCATTTTGTTGAGCATGCTGACATGTTCCAGTAGCCCCCTGTGGTGACTTGTTTGTATTATATTTTTGCAGATAATAATAATTCATTTTACATAGGCACCTTTCAAGGCTCTCAAGGTCGCTGTACAAACACACAAAAAACAAGATACACAATAGATAACACCAGCATAAGAAACATAAACAAGACAATGCAGTATATAAATCAATCAAATAAATAAGAGGATGTGTGATGACAGATCTTTTCATCTCAGTGTCAGGTAAACACTCCTGAAACTTCTGAAAACCTCACTAAATGGTTATATTTATAAAAATATGATGCAATAATGATCACGTTTGCATTCCATCCATTCATAAGTATTTACACTTAATCCAAAATGATTGTATATTTGATAATCCTAACCCTAGTCCTTGATTTGTAAAGCCTTTCAGAGAGTTTAAATTAAAGAGCAATGACTCACCTTGGCAACAGTTTTCTCCTGAGAGTAGTCTTCATTTTCCATCAATTGCTTTGGCGGGGGAATCCATAATCTTTTCCTTCTTACCAAATTGTCTTCAGAGTTGGCCTTCACCACAGCAACAGTCTGCAGCTGTAAAGCAATAGATGAAGTCAAGAGTGTGAAAAATAAGGATGCAATCGTGTCAGACTGATTAGCACAGAGATGTTAAAAATCAATAATCATCCAGGATGCTTACAAAAAGCCCAATGTACCTCTAGATCTGACTTCCTTTAAAACAGAAAAGACAATCTCTAGGACAGGAGAAGGTCTAATTTGTCACAGGATGCTGCCCTCTAAAAAATGTACTGAAAGAAGAATACACTCAAACTAGTTTCAACAACAGTTTCAAGATGGCCCCCACACTCCAGGACAATGGTGCCAAGCCATCTTCCTGCTAATAGTAAGAAATCAACCATCTATTGCTATACATACAATAAAAAAAAAAGAATATTGTGCTTAGAAAGCAATGAAAACAATCCGTGACTTTAGGCCTTATTGTGTATGCCAACACATTACTGCTACAGTACGTTGTTGTGTACCACTTATCTTGTACCTGTGTTTGCTTTCACGTAACTCAAACTAAAATACGTCAGAAAGAAAGAGTCTCGAAGCAATAATGCAATTAGAAAAGCAAATGTGGATTACCCCATGACTCTCATAACATAACAGCAATATGACAACCTCATGGTTGAAGATCTAGAAACCATCATTAACAACAATCGGGTGGAGAACGATTGAATTTTGCTACAATTAATTTATGTTTTAATAAACACCAAATAGAAGCCACAGCTTATCCAGGACTAAATAAACAAATTGAGTTAAGTTATTTCTTGAAGTTCCTGTGAAACAAGTGCCTGAAAATAATAATATACCTTTATTGTATTCTATTTTTATTCTAGACTTGATATAAATGTTAACTTATTCCGTTTATTTTATCCTGTTCTTTCTTCTATGCTTTTTGGAGCCATCTAGTGGTCACACATTCAATTTACCACCAGGTGAATTTATTAGCTTTTCGTTCAGCTGCTTTCTTTATTATTATGAATAGTTAATTAAGTTATTATTTATCCATTTCTCCTAAACTGGTCAACAATCTTGTCATTGTCATATCATAATTTCACATTGATTGGCTTTTAAAGAGAAAACACACCCTAGAAATTAGGACTACGGATTTACATCCATTATCTCAATTTTCAATGAAACATCCTTCGACTAACACAGCTGTTTCCAGTTATTCTGGTGGAGTAGGGCCCGCCTTGTTTGAACCTGGTGGAGCTTTGCACCGTCAGCCTTGATATTTTGAAGTGGTGTCATGTTCAAAGAAAAACAAAACAAACAGTCAATAGACAGTAGGGTGTCAGTTGAGCAGAGTCTATACATGCACAGACAGTCCTGAGATGAGGTCTGAACGTTGGCACCCTATTCATGTATCAAAAGAGGAATTTCATTAACTTTCTGTGAATTGTTCAGGGCGTAGCCTGCTGACTGTTGTCTGTAGTGGGGCAGCTAGGTTAAACTAATTGCATTTTGCAATAAAATAAACACATTTGGCACAGATACAGGTTTGTACCGCTCGGTACAGAACTCATCTGTCCTTCCTCCTCATCCTGGCCTACAGGTTTAAAATAACCTGGAAGCTTCGACATGTTTTGTAATAGCTGCTTGTCTCCAAACTCCTTTTCCCTCAACAATTTCCGGCGAACCGTGTCTATCACAACTGGACCTTCTGTTGACACAGATTAAATAAAATAAAGTGTAGCAGCAGCTTGAGTTTCCCTTTTTCTTTGTTAACCGTTTCACATCATGACTTAACAGTTTCAGACGATTATAGAACAATATCAGTCTTTACACACATCATAACAATTGAACCGTTTCAAAGTTTCTCTTTCTTTCCCTCTTATATTGCAGTCCCTCACTCACTTTTTTTTAATTCAGTGTAAGAATTGAGCTCGAGCTTGTCCTGCCAGGAGTTTAAATCTGGGCTGAAATGGTGTCAGGGCCATTCTCACACACACATGCAGGTGCTCATTGGTTAGCCCCGGTTAGCCTGCCCTGGAACGATATTTAGTTTTAATTTTGATCCTGGTGGACTGATCATATTGGGCTTTGAGACTGCTTATTTTTTGTGACCTCAGTTCTGACTTGAGAGGGAATGTTTTGTCTCAGTGGCGTTTTGGCACTTTTATTGAGCACCACGGACTCTGAACAAATGAGACACACTGGTTCTGTGCTCCCAGTGGGCAGGATGAACATGAATGAGTCCGTCCACTCAGGGTTACAAGCTCTGTTCTCACTGTCCACTTTCCTCTTCTTGGAGAGCGCCAAGTGTACATATGTGTCTCTCCCTGTCTGCCGCTAACACGCCTGTTCACTCTCCTCTCCGCTTATCTCCCTGGGCCCTTCTCACTTCTCTTATTTTTCATTTCCTCGGTCTCACCGGAAGTTGTTTTGTCTGCGCCATCTTGAGTAGCGTCCCAATCATAGACATATAAAGAGTAGACGCCGCATTGGCTGCTGGGGCGCAAGAAATACGGCCGCCATCTTGGAAGGGTCACCCTACAGACATTCTACCCATAGACAGCAGAGGTTTCAAGATGCCAGAGCACTGTGCAGCATATTGGGGAACAGGGGTCGGGGGATTACTTTTCACAAGTAAGATTCAACATTATAATTGGTTGTATTTTGTAAATAGAATATTATTGTACTGTATTGATGTCCGCCAGCGAAATCGTAGCCAGCAAACATTATGTTCATGGCCAACTGAGACTTTATAAATCGCTGCTGTAACAAGTGAATTTCCCCGTTGTGGGATGAATACAGTAAAATCTAATCTAATCTATCTAGGAAGAAGAAGGAAGAAAATAAGCTTGACCTCCTTCTTAAAATGTTTTTGTGTTGACTCTCAAATCTCCCGTTTTTATTTTGAAGGTTTCCCAAAGACAAAGATATGAGAAAGAGGTGGGTAGTTGCTTTGAGGAGGGAAGGGTTCACTGCAAGCGAGTCATCCGTGATTTGCAGTGAGCATTTTAAGCAGGACGAGTTTGACAGGACAGATTGTCCGACTCAGAGATGGTGTTATTCCCTCCATCTTCAGCTTCCCGGTTCACCTCCAAAGAGTAGGTGTATCATCATAAGGTTATTAGCATTCATAAATGTAAATATTCTATTATCAATAACAGGGCAGGGTGTGTGTGTGTGTGTGTGTGTGTGTGTGTGTGTGTGTGTGTGTGTGTGTGTGTGTGTGTGTGTGTGTGTGTGTGTGTGTGTGTGTGTGTGTGTGTGTGTGTGTGTGTGTGTGTGTGTGTGTGTGTGTGTGTGGTATTCTGCTTTTTCATTTTAGCCAGAAAAGGGCAGGACTACGTCTACTTCCAGAAAAGCTGAAGAGAGCCTGTCTGTGGCCCCTCAGGACGACCCAGAAGCTTCAACCTCACACTCACAACCTCAGCCTAATGATGTGAGTATTTCTATTTTCAACATCATATCATAATGGTCCTAGACAAAGTAAAATCTCTCTTGTTTGCTGCCACTCATATTAAACACACTCACAAATAAACCCATACACACACAATTGAAGACATGTTGAACATGCATTCCTGGCACACTCACACACGCGCACACACACACACACACACACACACACACACACACACACACACACACACACACACACACACACACACACACACACACACACACACACACACACACACACACACACACGCATGATGCTGGCAGTGGCTTTGACAGGTGATGATATAAGAAAGAATGTGGGCCATACTCTAGTTGTGTCAAAGTGATGTGTGTGAAGTGAAACATCACTCAAACCATGTTCATCCCTCTTTCTAGGATCATAGCTATGTCTCGCCTGCTTCTCCTACTGCTCTTAAGGCCAGAGTCAATGAAGCTTTAGCAAGAGTGGAGAGTCTCGAGCGAGAGAGGAAGAATGCCATGGCTAGAGAAAAGAGGGCAGAGACCACAGTGAGGACTCTTTTGGGGGATTTGAGGGAAAAGAACCTCATTAATGAAGAACTCAAAGAGAGGCTTGATTTCTACTCAGGTAAGATGAAATTAGCACTTTGAAATTCATGTACATCTTACTCTTACACTCTTTATTAAACTCCTTTGTTATTATATGAAGGGGACTTATTAATTTTTTCTCATACAATTTCAGATCTTCAAATAGACTTGAAGGCAAAGCAGGGCCATGAGTACTCAGAGGACCACAGAGAATGTGCCCTCACACTCCATCTACATGGTCCAAAGGCATACAAATACCTCAGAGAGACTACAACAAAAAGGTAGTCTTAATGTTGTTCAATTTCATTTTTGGAAATTACGGTTGCAAGTACGTTAAATAGCTACTTCTCAATTTTTTTACAGGTGGCTGTGTTCGGTGGATGGCAAGCCTGGCCTGAACAAGATGATGCTGGATATGCTGGAGAGAAGATGCCAGGAAGACCAGGCTAAACATGGATGTGTTTCACTCATGTTGGATGACATGGCCATCAGAAAACATGTGCAATATAATCCACATAACCAGTCAATGTCTGCTTTTGTAGACATGGGTGATGGAAACAATGAGACCGATGCTGCTACTGAGGCTCTTGTGTTCATGGTGGTTGGCCTACACGGACATTGGAAGGCTCCCATTGCATATTACCTGACGAAGTCTTTGTCACCTGAAACACAAAGGGTCCTAATCTAAATCTAAAATCTAATCTAATCTATCTAGGAAGAAGAAGGAAGAAAATAAGCTTGACCTCCTTCTTAAAATGTTTTTGTGTTGACTCTCAAATCTCCCGTTTTTATTTTGATGGTTTCCCAAAGACAAAGATATGAGAAAGAGGTTCTCAGTCATGCTTTGGAGGAGCCGCATGCACGGGGCATTCGGGTGTCATGAGCAACTTTGTGTAAATATGGTTTGGGCGGGGTGGTGTCATGTTCTTGTGTTTAACTTGAACATTTACATTTTTTATATAGATGTAGAAGTACATTTTCATTTTTTATGACATAGATATTCATTTTTACTGATATATAACTTCTGTCTATGTATAATGTATTATTGTTTCTTCATTTTTCAACTTATTAAAATAGCTGAGTATAGGCCTACACAATATGCTTCTCTATCATATATAGACCATTAGTGTTTTTTTATGTGTGTGTGTGTATATATTATATATCGTGTGTCTTTTGCAAAATACCTATCATACATAACATAGGCTATCAAATACCAGAATATTCTATTGCTGTTAAGCCTACTATGAATATTAAAATACGCCGAATCATGTGTCCGGTATCATGCCTACATATATGACCTTTGCAGAAAACCCCCCCCCCGTGAAAATCAGTTTTGTATTCAGCGAGTTATGATTGATAAAATGCGCTGACACTTCATTGCGCCTGCCAGACAGATTACACGGAGTGGAGCGGGTGACCGGTCCAAGATGGCGGCCCCACGGCTCGTCAGCGCCAATAGGCAGCAGCCGTCGATGCGGCGTCTACTCTTTATATGTCTATGGTCCCAGTGGCCTTATTTTTGCCGGAGGACCGAGGAGCGATAATGGAGGAGCTATAACCGAGGAACCACCAGACCATCCTTCGATGAAATCCTCAGACACTCGCCCCGCCCCCTTACTGTGTATCGCTCACTGATTGGACGAGCAGCGGAGTGAAGAAATGAACCTCACGGGAGTCACTCCTCAGTTTATACTGTGTTTTGTTTCAATTAATGTATCATTTAGTTACAAATATGTGATATATCTGAACAACAAAGTGGTCAAAAATAATTTTATTCATTTTTGGGAAACATTTTCATGATCGCTTTTTTCGTTTTACATTTTCATTTGTCATTTCCATTCAGTCAGTCATTAAGTGCTATTTAAAATGTTAATTTGCTACATATCCAAACAAACAAAGTGTGCAATCCAATTAATGTTAATCTAACTGGGTTTTGATAGATAACATATCTCGTTTTCTTCTCTCAATTATTTTATTTATTTTGTGCACTCTAATCAATATTAATCAAACTATTGTTCGTTTATACATTTTAAGAATGGCGTTTATCTTTTTTGAGAATGAGTTCTTATTTGATTTTATTCATTTGGGTCTACAACAGATGATACAAATGTTTGTGTCAGTAAATATGTACTAACAGAGGCGGGGGTGTGTGTGGAAATAACGGGGACAGAGCTGGCTGCTGTCAGACAATCAGCTGTGCAGCGTCATCACAAATGGACGTCGCTTCACGTGACGCTCCGGAGGAAAGGATGTCCCATTGCTCTTAAAATTCATTTCCCTGCTTCTCGTGGTTTCCTTGCATCTCTCCATGCTTCCCTGGTGGGAGGGACTAGTCGCAGGGAAACGACGCAAGTGAGGGACGCAAGGATTCCATTTAACCGAAGTGAGAAGGGCCCCCTGTATCACTAATTATTCTCTTCACTCACTTTCCTCTCCGCTTCTCTCTGCCACGCTCTCATCTCTTCTTCTGTGTTTCTCTCCCTGTGTCGCTCACTCGTCTCTTTCGCCCCCTGTAGGCGGCGTTTAAAATAGAATCGACCCATCAAAATTGAAATCCCCTATTAATATATTGATTATATAGGTCCGGGTCCGTATAGGTCGGCGTCTGGGTCCGGATCCGGACCGCCTGTTGCCGACCCCGATCTAGATCCTCTGTCTCGAGCCAGTTAACTAGCGGGCCTTCTAGAATACCCTGGAACCGAGGGAAACTCTGAAAGAACACGCCCATTGGCTACAAATCAATATATGATTGGTTGATCAAACTGTCAGTCCAAACGTACGCTCTCATTCAGTGCAACGGCCAGGGCATTCGATCAAGGATGTAGAATACCTTGGTTGAAGGATATTCTACCCAGAGACCCAGAACAAGATCTGATTGGTTGCTTTATTTTCTAACACAAAACCACTGAAATGCGTAGTGCATGGTCTGAGAAGGACAAACAAATCCACGTAACACTGTGATATTACAGATCAACAACACGGTTACGATTCTCATTTATTCATTTTATATACATTTTATTTATATAATTAAATCGATTTTTTTGTTTGTTTTATCTGAGTGTTCCAGGGTATTCTCTGAATACCTTGAAGGCCCTGACGGTTCACCACTGTCTTGCACTGATACCACCCTAACCTGCTCTCCTCCGTTGCTAAAGAAAATAAGTAAACAAAGGAAACCGTACTTGATCAAGAATCATGCAGCATGAGAAACAACCTTTTTTATGGTATAGAGAGCACACACAGGCAGATAACCCCAGGCAGCTGATTAAAGGCTTTAGATTAGTTAAAAATCATTGAACCACTAGCAGAAGCTATCCATCAATGAATACACCTAAAAGGAATTAAAACAGAACATATACAAGATCAACATTTATGCAGACAACATTGTACTTTTCACTTCAAATGGTTAACGTTTTTGCCAATACTCTAATAATTCCTTGCATTTATTATAGCGCTTTTCCAGTGCTCAAAGCGCTTTACAGATACACATTACACATATGTTTTATACACTGTGGACAATACCCACAGGAGCAAGTTCAGGTGAAGTGTCTTGCCCAAGGACACAACGGCAGCAGCGGGGGGTTTCACCCCTTGATCTGATGATCATTGCATCGTGCACTGCGCCACACCGTCCATCTTCACGCCTCGAAGTCATCGAGGCGCTTTTACAAGTACACATTGATATGATATGTACTGTGGACAATACCCACAGGAGCAAATCCGGGTGAAGTGTCTTGCCCAAGGACACAACGGCCTGACGCAGTGGCGGCAGGAGCGGGTTTCGAACTGGAGTTCCCCAGCACCCCCCTTGATCTGATGATCAGATGCACAGACCACTGCGCCACCCGTCCCTATGCTCTGTCAAAGATATCATTGTTGTGGGAAGTCACTTGTATGTATTACAACTAGGAAGCTGATATTAGTGTTTTTTCCACGGGACACAGCATGAAGTTGGATACTATGAGAAACATATCCAACTGTCACTGTGTGTCAAGAGGAGTCATTGACACACCCATCCACTCCCTGGGGATTAACATGAGCCTCACCTGTTCGGTCATGAGTAGGCCAAACAAGACAACACAACAGGTGTGGTGAATATAGGGCTCAGATGACTCACTAGTTATGAAAAACTGCTGAGCACATATAACGTATGTATTCATCTAGGAAAATACCTCTAGGGACACTCCTATCCTTTCCTCACTTGAATACGTATTTAGTAATGCAAATGTGATTGAAGATGGTTTTGAACAAGCCCTCACTTGATCAACCATTAATACAGTGCCTCGCAGAAGTATTCACCTCCCGTGGCATATTTGTTGAATTAAAATTACATGTAATCAAAATCATTACAAAAATTAAAACAAATCAATAAATCAAAAATACTCCTGAGCTAGTAAGTGTCACAGCAGAAATCTGAGTATCTGTCCATAGAACCAATGTATGCCATACACTACACAGAGCTTAGCTTTATGGAAAAGTCACCCATAAAAAAGCCATTGATAAGAAAAAGAATATGAAAACACTTTTGGATTTGGCTAAAAGGCATGTGAAAAAAAGGTACTCTAATATATATACTATAAGGCTGAAATGTTACTTTTTGTTCATCAATGAAAACTCTTTGTGTAGCGCAAACACAACAACTCTCATCACCATGACAACACTATCCCTACAGCAAAGCATGGTGGTGGCAGCATCATGTTGTGGGGATGCTTTTCATGGAATGGGACTGGGAAACGGGCCCAAATTGAATGGTGCTATATACAAGGACAATTCCAGAGGAAAATGTGTCTGAGGCTAGGACGGAGTTCACCTTCAGCAGGAAAGGTGAACCTTACCGCTAAAGCAACACTTGAGTGGTTTAAGGCGGAATTATTTAAGTGTCTCGGAACTGCCTAGTCCAGGGGTCTTTTAATAATAATAATAGATTACATTTGTATAGCGCCTTTCAACGGACCCAAGGCCGCCTAACTTGTATTATTGTATGAGCCATTTCGCCACCTTTGCCACAAATAATGTTTGATAACAAAGCTTATGAAGTTATATCTATATTTGTACATTTACAAAAGCTACATATTGTTGCATGTATTAAAGAATTACAGTAAAGCAAACTGTTGTTTATTGTTATTTTTGTTATGACAAAAAAAAAACACTGGCATGGGTACGCAGTACTCTTAATAAAAAAGACTTATTTTGATTCCTACCCATATGCGGAATATAAATAATATAAAAAGTAATTATATGCCCGCATTCCTCAGTTTTTACCTCATTGACGTCGTAAAGCAATCGCCCGAATCTGTACCGTATAACAGCGCTGTGTGTTTGATATAGTTTATATTAAACTCATCACAGAGTATGCTGCAGCTGAATTGTTGCCATTTTAATGGCCCAGTTCTTTATGGTCTTTAAAGACGTCAACTTATTTCTGAACAATTTCGCTTTTTACTTTTTGAAGTCCGAAAATAGATGCTCTGATATTGTAATTCACGATATTTCTTTTATATTCTCCAGTATTAAACGGCTTTCCATGCCTTAATATCTCCTGAGCAGCCACAAAAAAGCAGTAGTGGTTGAGTTTCAAGACTTGATATATTGAAAGATTTTTGCTCTGCTCAGCTTTCTGGCTAAGCTCCGAAAACAATCTTATTAATAATTTTTTGGGATTTATCCATGATCATTTTACTGACATCGGGTGACGGTTACTCAGGATAACAATCGCAGTGGGTAGACTTAGTAGGATGTGACACGCAGCCTATTTCAGTTCGTATTCGGCGAGTTTCTGAAACAGTTTTTGTTATTTCAGTAGTATCACCTCAAACTATAATAATAATAATAATAGGTGTTACATTAGAAATACTGTCCACTGTACAACAGGAGTTACATTTAAATAGGCAATATGTATGTCAATAGCTATCAAGGCTAAAGGGAGCCACTGCAGAGGGGCAAAAGAGCAGCAAAAGCGGTTTAAAGCGGTTGGCATGTTTAGTGTAAAATAAACAAGTAAGAAAAAATCACTTTTCCTCGACCATGTTTTTGTTTGACACCGCCATGGCAGCAGGTAGGTTTAAACAACAAGTAGCTGATAAGACAAGTCATTCTGTCATCAGCGTAATATTATTTTGGTTTACTGGGTTTGAATCTTTTTGACACAAGGCAGCATTCACAACAAACTTGACATTTTTTAAAACACAGTTCAGTTATAACAATAGAAAACATAGAAAAATACACAACTCCTTCTGTACTCACTGTCAAAAGTAGCAAAACGACGTGCGAGGAAATCCCGATCATGACTAGAGAAAGTCCCAGTGCTAAGTGAACCAAGCTTTACGAATCCCAGACAGACTGTGAGCTGATGGAGGCTAAGAGGAGGCTTATGAAAGAGGATTGCTCCCCCACACAAACACACCCTCAAGACATGAATACAGTGGTGTGTATGTGGGTGTTACGCAACTTACAGTCACTGAAAAACAAATGGTGGAATTTACTTGGATGCTACAAAGTTTTTGTAGGTGTACACTTATCGTAAAATAAACATATTGACAAGCTAAAAAAAAACTAGTCTTGACTGGTCTGTACCATATAAAATGTGTTTTATACATATTAGCACAGCTAGCAAGCTATGAGTGTGTATTGCCTCTGGACTACCTGTTATTGCAATTTATAGAAATGTTATGTTGAATTTTGAGAAACATCTATTAGGCCTGAAGTAATAAAATCATTGGCTTTAAGTGCAGCACCAATTGTATGGCAATATAGAGAAGAATGCAAACCCTGAATGAAAGAAAATCATACCATCAGAAGGAAAGAGAGAGACAGGAAGAGGAAACCAATGTATACACTTAGTGAGAGAGGATGTACAGTATGAAAAAAAAGGATGCTTATGTTGGCCAGGTTCCTGGGACAGCATCCATTGGGAGATCAATTTGCATATTGCAAGAATCACAAGCTCTGACCAGTAGCTCATTACAGATTGAGCCGTCTGTTTGTATGCTCAAGAGTTTTGACAGTGATGAACAGTGAAAACTAGTATGTATCTTTAACCAACTGACTTTTTGTAGTTAAAAGTCTTTATCCACTCAAGTTTTTTCCCAAGTTCAAAAAACCTTTTGATGCATTATTTTGTGATAAAATCGAAAGGATAACCAGATATATTTGTCGTTGATTTTATTTAGAAAATACAACTATTCTATATCACAAAGGGAAGCAAAGTACAATCATTTGTACTTTAAATTCGTCCTTGACATGGTTGACATATTTTCCAAAGTGCTCATTTATTATCAGCTTGTATGTCATTTGTAATAAGTGCTGGAGCCTGCATATCAACAACCTTTCCATCCGAACGTTTTGGGCTGACAAAGGAGCTTCTCCATGTCTTCACCATGAGCCCGAGTCTTTTGGAGAGTCCCTGGAGGAACGTCCTGGCTTGTTCCTATGCCTAAGATGCTGTGTCCCTATGGCTACAAGGACCTTGTATATGGGACTGACAGATAACAGGTTTGTAATAGGTCATCCTGCATTTACCTCTGTTAATTGATCAGTGACTCATCTATATTTTTCATGTTGTTCATGTCCTTGCAAGCCTCCAAAGTATCTGGAGCGCTTTCTGGAGACACAATTAACATTCTTCCCAACGTTGCAAGAGTAGAAAAGGTAGAATCGGTATATAACATAACTACCATGTCAATCCCACACTATGCGCTGATGCTGTCACACCCAGAGAACTGACAGTGAAACTTGAAAACATTCAGTCCAAAATATGTGAAAAACAAAAATGCTGGAATTAGCAAATATTTTTACCAGTAGTCCCACATACAAGTCACAATATATAAGTTAAAATACACATTACACTAGGGTAAACGACAACCTCATTGTACTACAGTTTAAGACTTGAATGCAAAGTGAAATTGTAGCTGTACGCCAGTTTGATGCAACTAAACATAAACATTGCTGCGGTTAAGGCAACAGTGTTGCTATATGTGCAGCAGAGAGGGTTGGTTTATATACATACATTTCTTCTGCTTTGTACATGTTGTGGAAGACGCAGATACATGACAATTACATTGACCTCTCTAGCTTACACTTCAGCGCATACCAGGAATTTGAACAGAAAGAAAATGTATTCCATGAAATCTGTTTCCTGTCAACCCTGCGTTGTCACCTAATGCCTCTTCCTATTTTGTATGTATGTCGAAAGTTAGGTGGAGACAGCTTGACAGCAGGGTGTGTCATTTCAGGTTTCAATAAACTGTTGTGGATTAAATAGTAGATTGTTGTATTTCCATGTTTATGCTTCTTTCTACTATTCCAAAATTGTCCAATATTGTACTTTTTTTCATCACACCATTATGTTAAAGCTTTACTTACGAGTTAATTTGTCTGTTTATTTAATGTATCTATAATCTAAATCAGCAAAACATATTTTTATATATTATTATACAGTACATTGGCCATATGTATATTGAGAGTGAGCAATTAAGTCTCAGATGAGCGATAACAGAGCAAGACTAGAGCTGACTTGTGCTGAACTTAATGTCTGAATGAATAATTCAAAGATAAAATCTGAAGTTTTATCGGCCTAAAGATTAATATGTTTGATTAGTATGGATAACAGTGTCGATTATTACCTGGGAGCAAAACAGGCCTTATTTTCCTTGCCTTTTTCTTTTTCAGGAGAAACTCTGAGCCTCTACGGACAAAGCTTTGGGCTGTGCCGGTTACAGGTAGAAAAGAGGTTCAAAAGCAATCCCCAAAGCAAAGGCCCACCCTCAGACATATATAGGCCTGTTCCTCTTCCACTGAGGATGCTGGGATATCTACAGTAGCCAGCATTAACATCACTCTGAAGCTGAATAGAGGAAGAGCTGAAAGAGGAAGTATCAGGAAACAAAGAGATCCAGCAAGAGGGTTAGAAAGAGCCTCAGTTAGACCTCATCTGATGACAACACCTCCTCGTCAGTCAGCACTGCCCCTCGTGATCGAGGTTAGTTGAGACAGGAACAATTAACATTATCAAAATGTATCAATTTATTTATACCGATAAATCCCTTTTATCAAATTATATTTAAATTCATAAAGAAATGAAAGATCTGAACAAGTATAATCAGCGTATTGTGGGTGTGGTCTGCAGAGGATTTCAAGGCCAAGTACATTATTTACCACACAGAAGACAATTTGGCTGTTAAGATACTACACACACACCAGTGGCGGCCGGCCAATAGGGGCGCCGCCCCACCTCTTCCACATTCTAGATTGTCATTAAAAATATTTTAATTAATTTATAAAAATGTGTAATAACAAGGTACATATTATATAGTTGGTGTCAGTTAAATGTATAATCTACAATAAAATATCGATAAAAATCGATAACCCTGTTTTACGATTTCTAAAGTTACCTATAGTTCACGTGTTTCCTGTTTGGGGCGCAGAAATCTTTGCCCATAGACTCTCGTTATAAGTGGTGCATGGTGGTCCTTAGACAGCTCTTTAGTCTTGCCCATGGTTGAGTGGTTGGAATCTGATTTATTGTTTCTGTTGACCGGTGTCTTTTATACAGGTAACAACGAGTACTTTCCTAAAGGAAATTGACTTATTGTACTTAATTTAGAATTATTGTTGGTTGCAAGGGGATCAAATACTTGTTTCCCAAAGTGTAATGCAAATCAATTATTATCTTTTATATAATGTCAATTTCTGGATTTTTTTTTTATATTCTTACTCTCACTGTTAAAATAAACCTACAATTACAATGATAGACTGTTCATATCTTTGTAAGTGGGCAAACTTACAAAATCTGCAACGGATCAAATACGTATTTCCTCCACTCTACATGTACATAAAAAGCTCCATGATGACGGAGGAACTGGAAGGGAAAAAGATTATGATCCCAATTGAGGTAGTGCTGCTGCTTAAACTCCAGCCAGCAGCAGGAGAGACCAGTGCAGCGATCACCCTGCTGGACTGGTATAACCTTGGCTCAAAGCTCATTCTCTCATTATTTGCGTGGCACAGGAGTGTTTCCTGCATGGGAGTTACAGGGCTGAACCCATGACTTTATGGCAGATTGGTCAACAGCAGCTCTGACATCACCAGTGTTGACACTGTCCTTAGTAAGGTCCTATTGTGAGTGAAACACTTAGTGTTGATGCTGAATCAAGCACTAACATTAATTATAGGGTGTCAAAGGAGCAAGGCCAAATGCCATTATGTCGCCAATCCCAGATAATTATCTTATATTGTAACACAAAAACATATTTCAATCTTTCCCATCCACCACGTGCGTGGTTACACAGGAGGGGACGCTACATAATTTGTTAGACAGTTAGCTTACGTAAACTGTGGAGCCTATTCTTATTATTACATTATTTGCTTACTGTGCTCATAAGATTGCTATGACTATAACATAAATACACAATCACTAATCCCAGGTTCTGATGGGTTAGATACCATCCATCCATCTTCTCCCGCTTATCCGTGGTCGGGTCGCGGGGGTAGCAGTTCCAGCAGAGAGCCCCAAACTTTCTTTCCCCTGGCGACATCAACCAGCTCTGACTGGGGGATCCCAAGGCGCTCCCAGGCCAGCGAAGAGATATAATCCCTCCACCTGGTCCTAGGTCTACCCCTTGGTCTCTTCCCAGCTGGACGTGCCTGAACACCTCCCTAGGGAGGCGCCCAGGTGGCATCCTAACTAGGTGCCCGAACCACCTCAACTGGCTCCTTTCGATGCGAAGGAGGAGCGGCTCAACTCTGAGTCCCTCCCTGATGACCGAACTTCTCAAGGGAGACACCAGCCACCCGGCGGAGGAAACCCATCTCGGCCGCTTGTATCCGCAATCACGTTCTTTCGGTCATGACCCATCCTTCATGACCATAGGTGAGGGTAGGAACGAAAATGGCCCGGTAGGACAGAGAGCTTTGCCTTCTGGCTCAGCTCCCTTTTCGTCACAACGGTGCGGTAAAGCGACTGCAGTACCGCTCCCACTGCTCCGATTCTCCGGCCCATCTCACGCTCCATTGTTCCCTCACTCGAGAACAAGACCCCGAGATACTTGAACTCCTTCACTTGGGGGTAAGGACTCATTCCCTACTTGGAGTGGACAGTCCATCGGTTTCCTGCTGAGAACCATGGCCTCAGATTTGGAGGTGCTGATCCTCATCGCAGCTGCTTCACACTCGGTTGCGAACCGATCCAGTGAGTGCTGAAGGTCGCAGACCGATGAAGCCATCAGAACCACATCATCTGCAAAAAGCAGTGGTGCAACCTTAGTCCACCGAACTGCAGACCCCCTCCCCCACGACTACGCCTCGAAATCCGATCCATGTATATTACAAACAGGATTGTGACAAAGCGAAGCCCTGGCGGAGGCCAACCTCTCACCGGAAATGGGTCCGACTTACTGCCGAGGACCCGGACACAGCTCTCGCTTTGGGAGTACAGAGATTGGATGGCCCTGAGTAGAGACCCCCTCACCCCATACTCCCGCAGCAGCCTCCCACAGTAAACTCCCTGGGAACTCGGTCCATACGCCTTCTCCAAGTCTACAAAACACATGTAGACGGATAAGCGTACTCCCAGGCCCCCTCCAGGATCCTTGCGAGAGTAAAAAGCTGATCCGTCGTTCCACGACCAGGACGGAATCCGCATTGTTCCTCCTCAATCTGAGGTTCGACAATCGGCCTGACCCTCCTTTCGAGTACCTTGGAGTAAACTTTCCCGGGGAGGCTGAGTAGTGTGATGCCTCTGTAATTGGCACACACCCTCTGATCCCCCTTTTTAAAAAGGGGAACCACCACCCCGGTCTGCCACTCCTTCGGTACTGTTTCCGACTTCCATGCAACGTTGATGAGACGTGTCAACCATGACAGTCCCTCAACACCCAGATCCTTCAGCTTGGATGGTTCCCTGCTTCCCCCTCCTGAGGTGTCGGACAGTTTTCCAGAACAACTTTGGTGCCGCCCGAAAGTCCTTCTCCATGTCTTCTCCGAACTTCTCCCACACCCGCTGCTTTGCCTCGGCCATGGATGAGGCTGCTGCCCTTCGGGCCTGTCGGTACCTTGCAACTGCCTCGGGAGTCCCCCGGGATAACAAATCCCTGAAGGCCTCCTTCTTCAGTCGGACGGCTTCCCTGACCACCGGTGTCCACCAGGAGGTTCGAGGATTACCGCCCCTTGAGGCACCTAGACCTTGAGACCACAGCTTCCCCGCCGCGGGCTTCGGCAATAGAGGCTTGAACACCGACCACTCTGGTTCAATGTCCCCAACCTCCACAGGAATGCCGAAAAGCTCCGCCGGAGGTGCGAGTTGAAGGCCTCCTGAACTGGGCCTCTCCAGACGTTCCCAGTTCACCCGAACTACACCTGTTGGGCTTACCAGGTCTATCCAAGGCTTCCCCCGCCACTCGACACCCAACTCACCACCAGATGTGATCAGTTGACAACTCCGCCCCTCTCTTTACCCGAGGTGTCCAAACATACGGCCTCAGGTCCGATGAACGATAACGAAATCGATCATGGACCTTCTGCCTAGGGTGCTCTGGTACCACGACAACTTATGAGCATCCTTATGTTCGAACATGGTGTTTGTTATGGCCAATCCATGACTAGCACAGAAGTCCAGTAATAAACCACCACTCCGGTTCAGATCAGGGGGGCCGTTCCTCCCAATCACGCCCCTCCAAGTGTCTCATCATTGCCCACATGTGCGTTGAAGTCTCCCAGCAAGATTAAAGAGTCCCCTTCAGGAGCCCCATACAGGACTCTTTCCAGGGTCTCCAAGAAGGCCGTATACTCTGAACTGCTGTTGGGTGCATAAGCACACACAACAGTCAGAGTTTTCCCCCCCATAACCCGCAGGCGTAGGGAGGCGACCCTCTCGTCCACTGGGGTAAACTCCAACAACGAAGCACCTAACCGGGGACTTGTGAGTATCCCCACACCCGCCCGGCACCTCACACCTTGAGCAACTCCGGAGAAGAATAGAGTCCAACCCCTATCCAGAAGTAAGGTTCCATAGCCGACGCTGTGCGTAGAGGTGAGCCCAACCAGATCCAACTGGTAACGCTCCACCTCCCGCACATCCCGGGTTAGATACCAACGAAGGGAATAGTCAGAAGAAAGTTTTCAGCTTTCAATACTAATGTAGCAAGGTCAGGTGCAGACACTGGAAGAATACAAAGAGTTATTCAACAGGAACATCACTCCGGCCTTGAGCTTTGGGTGAGCTCCGCTTACACACAGCTAGGAAGCAGCCTTATGAAGATTCCACTTTTTCTGTAGAAACGTTAGCGAAAACAAATTACGTATGATGGTGCCAGTAGGGAGGGACTTCCACAGGCAGGCCGAATGCTGATTGGAGGATCGTGTTGCCAAGAGACTTTTTTCAAAGTCTTTGCACCTACCAAAGAGAACCAAGTCTAAACCATGGTATCTCTTCAGCTAGTCTTGACCAATCATAAATGTATGGGCAACGCCCTGTATAATAAAAATGTATGCACGCACGAGGTTTGGGGCACTTTCCGGAAATAGTGGTTACAGATTACAGCTTTGCTGCCTGTCATTTTTTATGACGGGACGGACTCCTTGGCCAAGTGAATATATATTTTGCTCTCTCATAATAAATAGTTAAACTTAGAAGTTGTCTGTCTTTCCTGGAATTTTGAACACAACAAACCTTGCTTACATTACAAAGCTAACCCGCTGGCAAGATATCCAACATTCGCTAGCTGGAAAGAAAGCTAACATTCCCTATTTAGCTAGATAGCTAACATGCGGTAGATAAATAGCACACTGACCGGTTCATTACATTTGGTCGCTATCCATTATACATATATGTCATTTCAACCTTTCCTTAACACATTTCTGCATTTAAAGGTCCCCTATTATACTGTTTTTCATCAATATGTTATAGATCTCAGATATATACAAAACATGTCTCTGAAGTGTTTGGCTGAAATGTCAAACAGATCATGCATTGTAGCATCCCATAATCCCCTTTCAAAAGTGCTGATTTTCATTACTATAGATGAAAATAAGGTGCCACTCCCAACGCCCCTCTGTGAGGTATTTGGTTAAAAACACAATGGTGTTCGAGGACACATGTGTCAAACTCAAGGCCCCCGGGCCGAATCCGGCCCCTCTACAATTTTGATTAGGCCCGCATATCAATGTATATCATCGATAAAAAGTGGCCCGCTTAAATTTATGATTCTGTTCTGGCGTCAGGAAGAGCCTACGCCGTAAGCTACGCAAATGACGTTGTTGGTACCTGATTGGCACAGGCAGAATTCTCTCAATTGCTATGGCCAATTGCGTGGCTTACAGCGTAGTCTACTTAAGCAGCCAACACAGAAGCATTAACGGTCTGAGAATGTCAACTAGCCCACACCTTTCAGCTAGTAACACAGAGAATGGCAAAAAAAAAGGACGCTTGATGCTGAAGGGAGGCAATTTCAAGAGAGGTGGGAGACAGAATACTTCTTTACTGAGTATAAAAAGAGGCCTGTGTGTCTTATTTGCAATGAGATAAAAGCCGCGTTCAAAGAATATAATTTGCGTCGTCATTTTGAGACGGCCCACCAGCAGCAATATGCCACCATGGACAGGGAGCAGAGGCTTCAGAAAGTCACGGAGCTCAAAAAAGGCATTCAACTACAGCAAATTATGTTTCACAGTGCCAAATCTTTAACAGATGGAGCTGTAAAGGCAAGTTTCATCATAACAGAGGAAATCGCTAAATCAGGGAAGCCATTCGCCGAGGGGGACTTTCTAAAAATCTGTATGCTTAAAGTTTGTGACATTGTCTGCCCCGCCAATAAACAACACTTTGCCAATGTCAGTCTGACAAGAAATACCATAGCCAGCCGTGTGGATGAGCTTTCTGACGATTTGCAATCACAGCTCAAAGATAAAGCAAAAATTTGTAAACTACTCAATTGCTGTGGATGAAAGTACTGATATATCAGACACGGCTCAGCTGGCGATTTACATCCGCGGAGTGGATGCACAGTTGTCTGTTACTGAGGAGCTTTTGGACTTAAAACCGATGCACGGAACAACCACCGGCCAGGATATTTTCAAACAGGTGGATGAGTGCATCAGTGGAACCGGCTTACCATGCAACTTGTGGGGCTGACGACCGATGGGGCGCCTGCTATGTGTGGGCAAAGGAGTGGACTGGTAGCAAAGGTGCGAGAGAAGATGAAGGAGACGGGAGGAGAGCTGACTGCTTACCACTGCATTATTCATCAGGAGGCCCTGTATGGAAAAGTGCTATGGAACATGTCATGACAGTGGTTACGAAAACTGTGAATTTCATCCGAGCACGGGGCTTGAACCACCGCCAGTTCAGGGCACTTTTGGAGGAGGGAAATTCGGAGTAGGAAGATGTGCCATACCACACGCTGTACGCTGGTTAAGCCGTGGCAAGGTGTTGCACAGATGTTATGAGCTGCGCGAAGATATTGCTAGTTTCATGGCAATGAAGGGGAAAGCTGTCCCCGAGCTGGCCGATGAAGAGTGGATACATGACTTGGCTTTTATGTGTGACATAACGCACCATCTCAACGCACTGAATGTGAAACTGCAGGGACGCAAACAGCTGATCACGGACATGCGCGATGCAGTGAAAGCCTTTCGGACAAAACTGCGCTTGTGGGAACCAAATGCAGCAGGAAACTACTATGATCACTTCCCGACCTGTCAATCTGTTGCAGACAACCTCAACACTGCTTTCCCAAATGAGATGCGCAGAAAAACTGAAAACACTCAAAGCCGAATTCGACAGGCGATTTTCCGACTTCGAGACCCAGAAATTCAGGTTTGACCTTTTTACAAATCCATTTTCAGTTTATGTGGACAGCGCCCCAGATAACTTACAGTTAGAATTAATAGAACTACACTGCAATGGGCCACTGAAGGCCAAGTTTGACTATATTGGGGAAGGTGAGTTTTCTACGTACATCCCAAGCACAATGCCACAGCTGAGCATGTTCGGGAGCACATATTTGTGTGAGCAGATGTTCTCTCTGATGAAGATCAACAAGTCTTCTCACAGATCCCGACTCACAGACAAACCCTTGGTCCGTTCTGAAAGTGGCTACAGCTCAGGACTTTCAGCCAAGAATAGATGAACTTGCATCAAAGAAAAGATGTCAGGTGTCTGGTGGCTTAAAATAGCATGCCAATATTGATGTGTCATATCTGGGAAATTAGCTGCATGTGAGTTTTCCTTGACTGAAAGTGTATTTGTACGTTTGTTGACATTTATGTGCACCTGTTTGCAAATCAGAAGGCTACAGTTTATATGGGACGTGTTAATATGATCAAAGCTCTGTTACTGTTACTTTTTTGCTTACTATTTAATGTCCTACACCACCATATTCAGGACTGTAAAACAAGCCTTTTGAGAGTAGTAGAATGTGGGCAAGAACAATCACTATTAATTATTTAGCTTTTACATCAGGCCATACGTTTTTATTTAATGTCTCAAAGAACCTTTTTTTAAATAGTCCTATTGAGGCCTGTGAAAGAGGATGCTCTGAGTTGGCTGCCTACCAGTTCAAATGTATTCAGAACGCATTGTTTTGCTTGACTAAATGCTATGATGCGACTTAGTTTGGGCTTTATGTTGACCAACTAATGTGAAAAGGCTATATATATATATATATATATCTATATATAAATGTACATATGATACTGGTCCGTCAATTAGGTTAAATGTGTGTTTTGCTTGACAGTGAGGTTAGTATGTAAATGTTGGGGGTTTTATGTCAGGGTTTATGCAGGAATCCTGAAGTCAAATGTAATACATTTTAAGACATTTTTTAAGACCCTTTCCATACATTTTAAGACCTCATCGCCACTTTGAGTTTTAACCGGTTACATTGGCGACACACTTTACTAGTATATACAGTATTGATTGTCCTTCCTCCTTATCTTCCAACCATTTGTGTTATGGTTGAGTGAAGGAAGCAGGACCCAAATGCAGATAACTCTGATTAACCTTTATTTCAAGGATAATGAAAATAACTCGGACAAAACAGAACACTCACCGGTGAACTCAGTCACCAACAAAAGACACTGAACACAGGAAGAGACAAGACTAAATACAAGGAGGGTAATCACGAGACGAGAAACAGCCGGGCAGGGGAGGAAACACAAGGGCAACAGGTGAACACAATTAGACAATTAGACACACCAGGGAAACTACCGACAGGGAGGAAAAACTCAGAGAGAGGGACCAGACAATACACAAGGGAGACAGGAAGAACCGAACAGCAAAATACCCAAAACAAGACATACAAAACTAAAAACGTGGCATAACATGAGAATCGTGACAATTTGGACGCAAACTTGCATTTCCCCATAACGATGTTGTTTAACAACCGGCGTAAACGGACCTTCGCGCGTTATCAAGCAGTGAGCGTGCGATGTCCTGTTCAGATGACGTCAAATCCAACAGGATGCCATAAATAAACTACACAGAATCACACTACACACCTACGCAATGATTACATTCAGGCAGACTGTAGAATACAACCTCTTTGGACAATTGATATACTTATTGAAAACAAGCTACAAAATGTAGTACCTTGGAGAATGCCTTTTAATATCCTTAATTTTCACCAAATTGATTTATCAACTTTTAATACTTTTTATGACAGACACCCGTATGTGCAGCTGATTTTATGCCAATAGGAAAGACTGCAAGGGACAACATGTTCAGATGTCTTTTACTTTTATACAATGTTCCACGCAACCATTTAATTGTTGTATCAAGGCTTGTGATACCTGTTGAGATGTGCGACAACGTTCAATATTTGTTCTTTTATATCAGGTTGATTTGTGTTTGTTTATTATTCAACACAACCATTTTTTCATATTGTTGTCATATTCAGGCCTGTGCAACAGGTTCTGAGTTGGCTGTATGCTAGCCATAAAGCATTATATTGCTTTACCAGATGCTATGATTGCCAAGCAATGTGTTTAAATATATATGGGAAGGCTATATAGTACATCCAACAATACATTGAAAGATATGTTTTTATTTGTTTATTGAATAAAAAAGGCATGTCAGTAAAGCATACGTCCGGCCCTTAATGTGATTCCAATTTCCCCAATGGCCCTTTGTGAAAATGAGTTTGACACCCCTGCTCTAGGAGGAGATTCAGGTGATAAGGTGGGGGGAGCTTATTACACAAGCCAAACAAACGTTATGACATCATCATAAAGTGGCCTAAATCTAATCAGTTCATTTTCAGGCAGGTTTTTTAAATAAATGGATCAGGACAAAGAGTGCAAATATTTTTTCCTGAAACCTTCAGACTCTCTTAACGCAGAGGGGACACATGTTTATGTATAAAATACATGAAAAAGTGGATTTTGTATAATCGGTGACCTTTAAGAAAAACACATATAACTGTGCCAGAAGAACCCGACCTTAACCGACCCAGGAACTTCCACACACAAGACTTTAATTGAACTATACAACTAAATAAGCTTTGTGGCCAACACATGTTTATTATATTTGACACGTTTTGTTAAGCAGGATATTCTCCCAAAGATTAACTCCACTTAGTGATTTTGAAGCATAAATGCAATCGGCAGAAAACAAATGTAAAAATAAATAAACAACTAAACCAAAATTGCATTGCTTCACATATATGCTATGACATTCACCGGTCTGGTATTTACTGACTTTTCCCAAACGGGTCCCTTGTCAAAAAGCCAATGGGATTTCCCATCTTCAGCCAACAAAACGTTAAAAACAATTTTGCTTGATTTAACTACAGAATTTATTTCAGATTTCTAACCAAAAACACATTAAAAGAAACTTCCAGAGGAGGGAACCAGAAATGGTAAAGTCCAAAAACAGGTTTTTAGGACTTTTAGGACATTGCTGCCCCACTTAAATATGGTACAGGACATGGTCTGGTTTTCACCTCATTTTTTTTGGTGCACGTTTACCGAGACATCCCGTTAGACTTCATTACCAGTGCTTCAATCCTCCTTTACAGTGGATCCCAGATCTTTATTAGATATGATTCACAGTGAAGCTGTTTTCACAATGAATAACCACATGAACTATAATTATGTAGCCGTGTTCATAACTTTTGCTCTTTGTTTCAGCTTCAAATCCTGTACATCTGGTCTATGTTCTTGGAAAAAACCTAGTCACTGTCTCGTTTTTTATTACTTTGACATATTTGAAATCTGAATACAGTCTGTATCTGTAAATATTACAAATGGATAATTACTTTTTATACTAATCAACACAAGATCTTTATTTGAAATATATTTGTATTTTTACCATTGTAATAAAAGATTAAGGGAGGGAGAGATGTGTGTTTGGTTAGGTTTGTTTGTGAGAGTGTGTGTATTAGAAGTTCACACACACGTGCAGGGTGTAGCGTTAATTTCAGGCGTGTCTGCACAGGTGAGTCATGGATTGGTGTCAGATTATTCTGTCTTTCGTGAGAAAATAACACATACCGTGTCTGTCGGTGCCTTCAGCAAGTGAGCACATGCACTTCCAGAAATTTGGGTGGATAAAGAATAGTTACCGCCTGGGTGGAACATTTGGCAGAGAAACGTAAAGCTTCTTGGTTGGCCGTTTAAAGAGAGAGTTACGACACTCACATAGACTTTTGCTGTTATTTGAAACAAACAGAAGTATCGCTTGTCGTGGAGTGATTAATAGTTACAAACCCGAATTAGGGCTACCAGCCTCATCAACAAGGCGCGGCCCCCCCACTGACACTTTACCTCAGCCACATCACAGACTCTATGCATCACATTAATGCACACAATGTTGACAATATCTGTTTTTTTACTGCACATATCTTATATTTGTATTCCATTCTATTTCAATGTAAATACTGCTTTATTTTATTTTTTATTTTACTATATTTTTATTTGATTTTATACGTTATTATCAACCCACTCTCTTCAGTCTACGTACAAATGACACGACTTTACACATTGGAAATGTGTGCAATAGATACGCAGAAGTCAGATTTTGTGCATATAATAATAATAATCCTTATATTTATTATAGCGCTTTATCAATGACTCTCAAAGCGCTATATATGATACGCTAACCATTCCCATTGAGTTCTGAGGCCGAGTTTTGCGTGCATACGATACGCCCAGCGCCATATAGATAGAAGAGTTACGACAACGGAAGTCCAAAAACGGTTATCGTCACGTGGTTCATGTAGACGAGGATCGTTCCCCGGAAGTTCATGGCGGGCAATGTGAATGCATTGATAACAGGAGATTGAACTACGATTTTTGGTAATTATTAGTGTATAAAGGTTTTGATTTGCAATATTTATACAACAAATCGTGTTAAATGTGTTGCTTTAGGAACATCCATTGCAAATACATGGAATTCAATAAACATTGAATAGCATATCATGCAGTTTGTCTGTGCCTTTTCCTCCGTGTTGTCCTGGTTTGCTGTGCTGCCTCCTAGTCGCCACCATGGTTTGCTCTGCTGCCTGGGCATGCTCAAATCGCTCCGAGAAAGGAGTACGAATGTACGGCTTCCCCACTGACACGGAGTGGAGGAAAAAATGGCTGGCTCAAGTCAGCAGGAGCAATTTCACGACCAACAGCAAAAAAATAATGTAATTATATACAAACACTGCATTTGCACTTTTTCACAAAACGAAAACCACACCATTGGGAAAGCTTAATGTTTTGTTTAATACAAAAAAACAGGGAATGGCTTGAAAAACACAGAGTTGAGACTCAGGGTGCTGGGTGAGGGTCTCAGTGCAGGTATTCAGGCTCCATTGAATCCCCCTCTGGTTCTTGTGCTGAAATAGGGAGTAACAGACCTATATAGAACACCTATTGGATGGGAAATGCCTTGGGGAGATAAGGTGTTTACTTATATAGAACAGTAGTATTAAACTTACCTTGTGTTTTCACTCTAACTTAAGTCCCTCTCCCTTTGCCATCAATCCAAAATCAGCTGAGCTGCAACATTATACAGACAGGTAATAATCAAGAGAATCACAAGGACACAATATGGCTCTGCTAAAAACTCACTCTTACATGCACCAAAGTTATATTTATCTAATATTTAACTCCCTCCACCAACGCATGCAATCCAGTTTAGAAGCCCCTCTTCTCTAATTCAACAACGTTGGACGAAATGACATTAAGAGAACGGAATTTACAATTAAAAGGCTGTTCAACGTGTGTTGCTAACTTGCTTCGGTATCCTAGCTTAATCTGTTATCTGTAAACGTTCCCTAAATCTACTAATTTAGGGATAATCCACTGACATCCTTTAATATACATGTTAATTTGAATCAGATGTACTGATAATATCTGCAATATAAATCTTTAAACTTCTTCTTACCTTTAAAAGTCCCTCACGAACGGTCTATTATGCTGCAACTCTACAGCTCTGCTAGCCTTGGCGCTAACCTCCGGGGAACGATTGAGAGGCTCCACGATACGCCATTGCTGTAAAAAAGTGGTCCATTGGAGTGAACGGAGATGTCGTAACTCTTCTATTATATGGCTCTGGATACGCCCGACCCGGTATCACAGCAAGACGTGAACATGTGACGATTTACCATGCTGGGAGACGTGAATATGTCACAATTTCGTCCCTTCAAACGTGACAGTTACACTGTATTGTTAACATGGCCCAAATACCCGGAAATGCCAAGCAAATTCTGTACCACGACGGTCGGTTGTTATTGTCAATATTAATATAATAATGTATTCATAATAATAATGTTGGTGATGGGAGACACATCTATGGAATCACAATTTCAATACTGTCGTGTTTCTGTGTATCGAGATGTGTGTTTGTGGGAGCCCCTAGTGGCGAGTGATAATAGCGCAGCCTTATCTATCACGGGAAATAGTCGTACAGGAAGTTGCGTCAGTCAGTTGGGAATTTACATGTGGCAGTCTCGTTTTGTTAGCTCCACAATCTGGCTGCATCCATCTTCTGGAGACTTGTTAAGCGCATTGTCTTTTTACTGTACTGATCTCACTAGATGTTCCTGGAATCTAGCTATTCTGTCAGCATAAACATGAACTTCAAATAATTCCAGGAGAACGGGATTCTGAATTGGAGATTACTGAAGCTCCTGAATATTCTTATATTCTTTATTGTAAAACTGTAACACACAAGAAAAATACATTGTTTTACAGTTGCAATGAGATAAGTATACATGACATAAATGACCATGCTATGGTAATGTTAGGCTAGTTAGACAGCTTAGAAGGCTAACAAACTAATCTATTGTGAAGAGAAAACAAGAGTTTAGCTAAATGCTAACAGTGCTAAGCTAACAACGAGCTAATATGCTAACGGATTACATTAACATGAGGCGTTAGCTTAGGCCTAGTGGTGCAGATGCAGTTTAACGTCACATCATTTGATCGTATTTCATACCTTTATTATGTGACGTTAAACTGCATCTGCACCACTAAGCTAACGCCTCATGTTAATGTCATCCAAAGAACAGGAGGGTTTAGCTTGCGCACACTGCAATCTTTAAAGGTCGTTTTCTCAAAATTTGTTTTTCTCCTACTCTGAGTTCTAAATGTCCACTTCAGTTGCACGTACATACACCAAACCTTCCAGTTATATTCCTATCACTGTTATGAAGGCTTTACAGAAGGGTTTGTTCATATATCATTCATAGCCTGAATTATATATACCTAAAAAACATGGCGGAAAATGATATTTATAGGGCTGTTGACAGTATTTTTCTGATTTATACAGTGATACAAAGAGATATCCAAAATCCCTTCTGTAAAAGCCTTGGATACTAATATGACTACAAAATGGAAACAAGCATTTTGACCTGGCCTTTATCCAAAGTTCAGATTTCGGTTCCTGAAATATGTTAAAATAGTGCGATATTTAATCATGCTATTTCAGAAAAACTTGTAATACAATAACAATTGCCTTATTGTAAGTAATTAACTGGAGAAATGTCTAGCTGATATCTTTAAGTTAAAAATTACCCTATTCACCTGGGGACATAATACGATTCGCCTTAAATCGTATAATGTCGGACTTTTTTTGCCATCTGTGAGGAAAATAAATAGGGCTCAGAGCCTCAGAATAATGAAATCTGTATTTTTTTAAATATTTGTTTCCTTCTAATTTGTTATTCTTTTCTAAATAACACACTGTTATTTACTCAACAATAACACACATTATCCTTGTTTTTATTTATTTCGTTTAATTCTATAATCTTGGGATTTTTAGCATGCTTTTTAGCCGTAAATAAAGTCACCGGAAACAGACGTAGGCCAATAAGGGACATTTTGAGCATAATGTTTTGCAGGTCTCCCTTGAAAAAGAGATCAATGATCTCAATGGTATACACCTGGGTAAATAAAGGTTTGAAATGAAATTGCGATACACAAACCCACTGAACTGATTACCCAAGATCCTCAGCCTGAAGCTCGTTGATTGGATGTTTTAGCCGCAATGCACGTTGGGATATGGTTTAATGTGATATGATATCCAAAAAAAAATTCTGAGTTTAGGGATGCCCGAAGACACTATACTACCCATAATCCCCAGCTATCGTTGGGACTACAGTCCCGTTGACAAACCCCGTGATTAATCTTCAAGCTCTGGGATTGGGATGTTGGAGTGGCAGTGCGCCAAGGTTACGCTGAGCGTCAAAGCTCTTTGAAAATGGAACGAAACCACGATAGACTATCCAAAACTGGACTTGAACGTCCCCCCAGAACTACACATGCTGGCTATTGTGTTTCGCAACATGTTCTATGGCATGTCTCTACTATGAATTGGTAGTTTTAAAATACGTTTTCGTTTTTCCCACAATTAGAAGTTGCCAGTATTGAACTGTGTACAGCCCTGGAATCGCTCACCTGCTCACTGCTCGCTCGCTCACTATTACGGCCCCAACACACGGCGGCGTGCGTTGCCGCTTCAACGCTTCTGCCCATTCACTTTGAATGGGGGTGACGTCACGATTCGCCGAACTGCATTGTGGGAGCAAAGCGTAGCTTCTCTCGTGGTGCTCGCTGCAAAAGTAGAGCAATGTTCTACTTTTGCCGCCTCGACGGAGGCGTCAGCCATCAAATCCTGCGTATGCAAATCTGACAGTACAAGCGCTAGCCAATCAACCGCGTGTATGTTGGGAGATCCAGACCGCAGTTATTTCCCATATGTCAAAACATGGAGGGAGAAAATTATCGTGGCGGTAGGGAATCACCCGGTACTATATGATCAGTCCCTCTTTACATACAGGGATACAAACCGGAGGAGCCAGGCATGGGGGGAGGTGGCAGAGACAGTGGTGAAACTGGTAGGTTTTCGCCTGTTTGTGGAGTTTATATATCCAGTGTACTTCGTTTGAATGGACAGCTAGCAAGCATAGACAGTATATTTAGCCAGCATGGATGTAGCATGAATGTTGCATAAAATAGCACCATAGACATTAATGTCATACATGTTCATCATATAAAGTGTGACATGTAAAACCTCTTATGCAATTGACAGTGATAAAGGGATTTGGTTTTCATTAATGGAAGAACAATTTAGTAAATTCTTCAAGTAATTCAAGAAATTAAGTTTATTATTTCATTTCATTAGAGGAAGTATGCAGGACAAAATGGAAGTCACCGAGGGACAGATTCAGAAAGGAGAAAACCAAGGAGAAAGAGGCAAAAGAGAAGCGGGGCAGGGTCGTCCGGGGATATAAGCCCTGGCGTTTCACGGCAGTGGATGGGGTTTTTAACCCCATTTATCATTGACCGTGAGACGTCCATCAATGTCCCCCGGCAACCCTGCCTCCATCCAACCTGATGCCAGAGGCAGAGAGCCAGCTAGAAAGCCAGCCAAGTGTCAGCCGGCCAGCCGACAGTCAACACAGCCGAGGCAAGGGAGACAGGACAGGAGGAGAGGAGAGGAGGCGATTGTTGAGGACCTGGACCGGGGAAAGAGGAGAAGGGGGAAGGGAGATGTCCTCCTTCAAAAAAGGCTTGATGTCAGCCATCAGTCCTCTGTTCGTGCCACCCACCTCAACCTCATCCTCCACCACCCCCACCAGTAGTGGTGGAGGATGAGGATGAGTTATTTTTCAATAGCCTCTTGCCTGCCATGGCGAAGGCTGTCCATAGCAAAGAGGACAAGAGTCCGATTTGAAATATACAAATTAATTTTGAGGCTGAGCAGGAGAATGGAAGAGAACTGATTTTGTAATTCACACACATTCTACACAACACTACATGTTTTACACCCACTCATCACACACTACATACATACAAGTTATTTAAAAAGTATGTTATGGCTATACTGTGTCTTCACTTGTTCATGTGGTTTGTCGGTTGCAACCAGAAGCTTCATGTATATCGATATATAATGTGCTGTCTTCTGTACAATTGTACAATTGCCCATTTGAAAACCTATTGAAATTATGAGTGGTTTATCAGTAAAAACAGGGCTGAAGGAAAAAGGTTGTTAGCAATATCATAATATCAATTCAAGAAACATGTTTATAAGGAATGTTTTTATTTTGAAATGGCTCATTTTGAATATTTGCTTTTTAAAGAAAATATGGGTAGCTCTTAAAGAGCTTTTGGTTGGAGGCTCTTAAAAGAGCCATGGTGAACCTACACCACATACTGCTGCCATGGCACTGCACCCTCCTCATTGAAATAGCTGCAGAAGGTGTCCCGCAGTTGGAGCGATCTGCGTGGGGCATTGTTGGAGCCCATCCTTGGTACATCACACAGGGTTGAGTAGCTGGAGCTTCATCCGTGGAGTCCTCAACAGATTTGCGTGTTTTCCTTCCCATTGTCTTCCTGCGGAGGAAGTTGTGCAAACACACAGGCGGCCTTCACACACAACTCTGTTACTCCGGGCTGGTGGTGATGACACGCCCTGAACATTCTCCACTGAGATGAGAGGATGCCAAATGCACATTCAACCACCAACCTGGCCCGGCTGAGGCGGTAGTTGTACTCCCTCCTCTCGCGTGTGATCTGGCGTCCAGGGAATGGACGCAGCAGGTTTGTCGAGCAGCGGAAAAGCTTCATCTCCAACAAACACATTGGGAAGAAGGTCCAGCCGCTCTGCTCCTGGGATGACGGTGTCAGGTGGTAGCTGCAGACTGCCATCTCGGAGGCTCTTTTCAAAAGCGGAATTCCGCAGGCTCCCACCGTCGCTGCTCCTTCCAAAACCTCCGACATCCACTACCCCTGAAGAGGTACTGGCATTCACGACAGCCAGTAGTACCAAGGAGTGACTGGACTTATAATTGAACTAGAGGGACCCAGAATTAGCTGGAGCCTGGATCACCACGTGATTCCCATCAATGGCACCAACGCAATTTGGAAAGTTCTAGCGCTCCTGGAACTCAGCAGCGATGGCTCTCCAGTCTTCCGTCTGGTACCGCATGGTTTCCTCAACCAGGGCGGTCCAGATGGCACCCGCAACCTCCCTGACGATGACAGCCACTCTTATATGACCAACCCTATAGCTGAATGCTATTATCCTGTACGAGTCACCGGTTGCCAGGTACCTGAGAAAAAAGTAATATACATGATTTAAAAATAAAACAATTGCAGACCCCACACACACACACCACACACCCCCACAAACACGCACACACAGACCCCACACACACACACAGACCCCACACACACACGGACCACACACAAACACCACACACACACACACACACACAACACACACACCACACACACACACACACACCACACACACACACACACAACACACACACACACACACACACACACCACACACACACACACACACACAGACCCACACAAACACCACACACATACCCACACCCACACCACACCACACACACACCCCCCACACACAGGGGGAGCAAAGAAGAAGTAGAAATACACTAAACATACCGTAGGCAGATGGCGAATCGCTCGGCGGGTCCGATTGACAAACGCATGTTGGTGTCCGCCTTTGAAATCAGTGGGACCCACTTTGCCGAGCAAACTTGTCGAACACGTCTTTGCTCATCCTGAAGTACGCTGAAACAGTACATCATCCAGACGGAGCTCTTGGACCAGAACGTGGTATTCTCCCCGTTGCAGACGTTTTCGGAGTATCGGATGTACCCAACATACATACATATACCCTCCCGAGCAGGTGCGGACTGGGACTACAATTTAGCCTGGAAACTGACCCAGTCCGGCCACATGAAATGTCAAATGTTCGAAATCCGCTGTTTATTATTTAAAGTTTTACGTCCGATTCACTCCTTTTTTCCTCTATGTACACAGTTCCAGTTTGGGCATTGGCCTGTCATCAGATTCCATTTTTAGTTGCTGCTGTAGCGGAAGTTTAGTCCAATTATTTTTGATGAAATACTCCAAATCGCCACCCTCCATAATTGCACATGCTTCAGTTGCTTGCTACTTTTAAGGGTGGTGATGACAGTTACAGTACAAACTGAAGTTGATGCGATTTGATTGGATTGTGAGGCATGACGTGAGGCCTCATCTGGTCAATGGTCGATGGTCAATCCCTCAATTTCTTTCACCAAGGGAAGCCAATTTCGGCTAGCCTCCTCTCGCAACAGAGTGCAATCTACTGTTTCACACCATAACATCTAGAGGGGCGCTGTTTCACTCTTTGTAAAAATACTCAATGAGAATTGGGGGAGAGATGGGCCGGCAGAATAATTACCAATACTAAACGAAGTGTTTTATTTATTTATTAAAATTATAACTACAATCCAAAAAAACAGGGGAAGCCTGGCTTCCCTTGGCCTCCAGGAGAAAACGCCACTGAGTTCAAGGGATAATTCTCACCCACCATTGCTCTTGCCCTGCACTTGTATGTGCCAGTTGAGCTGGTTCTTTCCAGCAGCTCAACTCTGTCCCTCATCATGAACGCAGGAGGCTGGCTCAATCTGAATTTGCGCCCTCATCATTCTCTTCATCATCTTGCACTTGTTCTAAGCTGCTGCTGATAGTGCTTTGAAGCAGGGCTGCTGCCAAAAAGGTCTGTCAATTTGCGACATTTATATGCTTCACCTGTGAAGATTATATCACCTGTTATAAAACGGACAAGTCAAATCAAGCAATCTGATTGGTTCTTAGCCGTGATATACTGAGCGTATACCACAGGTCAGTATCCCTCCGCGCCTGAGAAAACAGTACACAATTGGGCTGAGAAGCAAACTGCAGTTTGCTTTTCAAACTGGAACAAGAAAGCAGCGGAGAAATAACGGGCAGAAACCCTCCTTTTTACACAGCGGTCCAGACATAGATATCAAACGGCAAAACATATTCAGTGTGCAGTTCCTTTGGCATTAGGGCAAGGGATATCTAGATAGGCTACTTTCCAAGGTTTGGACATAATGAATTGTGGCTACTTTTAAAGCAAGCAACGTTGTTTTCAAATCTGTAATCAAAGAGGTCCGCAAAAACGCTATCGACCAATCAGATTGCTTGATTTGACTGTCAGTTTTATAAATATATTTAAATTTCTTCCGTTACGAAACAAACTTACAAGCATAAGATGGAAACATTTAAGATTAACTACTTCGACCCTCCGGGGAGGTCTTACTATGGGAGGAGTGGATTGAGGAGTGCCTATCTCCAGAAAAAAAGCACCTAAACGACGACATGCAGAGCTACGTTGAAGAGCAGGTAGACCCAACTGGAGAAGTACCACCATTCAAAAGCTTTCTGATGCGGGTCTTGAAACAAAGCAGAGAAATTATGACCGTTAGTGGCCACAGGTGCGAAAGCTCTCTCCAGAGCTACTGGAAAGCCCAATCTCGGGGACCGGAGAAAGTGGAGCAATATTCTCGCCACGCCAAGCAACAGCCTAGAACAACCTCAACCTATACAAGTAACCACGTAAGCCATGCTACTGATGCTGGACAGTTTTTAAGTGGGTGCACAATAAACGGCAACATACAAATGAGTGTAAATAATGGATCAACGCTCTCTGTCTAATATGTTCACTAGCTGTTAGTGTTGTTGCATAGCAACCACCTCGCACTATATTTCGTGCAGAAGGCAACGGAGGGACTATTTTATTTGGAATGTCATTATTTACTAATAAAAACTATTTAAATTAGAGTGTGTATTTTTCTTTCATATTGCCACACTTGGTAACCGTTTTATAGGGTTACCAAGTGTGGCAAGTGACGCTTTGCATCGGGCCGAACCACGCCCCTTAGCTGTGATATAATGAGCATATACCACGGCCTGTCGGAGCTATTGCTTAAATATATAAGAAGTGTGTTAGATTTGAATGGCAGAAAGTGTTGCAGGTTTCCAGATATAGAGAGGTCCATAGTGTCTTTGGTAATCATCAATGGTCTTTGCAAATTAACAGGGGAACTACAAGGGACATTTCCCCCAGATATAATGTAGTTAAATTCTTGTTAAGTTAATGATGCACATCCTGCAGGCCTTGATAATTGAGTCACACAGTTAACAAGACAATAGTCGGTTTGAATTGTCAATGAATGCATTCATTCCAGTAAAAGCGGACTTCGAGGTGAAAGGAAGTTCACAGAAGCCCTTAAGCTACAAGAACAATTAACTTCTGTTCATGATAAAGATGTGTGTGTGGTAAAGATATGCAGATAAGGAGTGTGTGTCTATTTGAGCAGCTATATGTGAAATACTGCTCAAACAATACCGGTGTTTTGTGTGGTTATTGATTTCTCCGTTTTATTCTTTCATGTGTGGGTACTAAATTGCTACAACATTATGGATTGGTTGGCTTAAACATGTTTAATTACTCTGTAGGAAATAGAAGCAGCTTTTCATGACAGAAGACTAGAGAGGTAGAGGAGGAGACATTCTTCTTAAGATCTCCAGCATGTCAGGGCAGTCTACATATCTTGAATAGTAGATGTGTGTGTTTAATTACTTTGTATTAATAATAGCAGTCTGTGTAACCAGAAGCTGGAAATATGAGAAATGAAAACCTTTGTAGTATCTTTGGGAGCAAGGGAATATTCTTTAGACACACCCCAAGTCTCCGGAATGTTGCAGAATGTGTGTGTGTGAAAGCTGCAGTAATACGAGACCGCGAACACCAGATGTGTTTGTTTTGCTTCAAACTAAGAGACTGTTTCCGGATCATCTCGGCTGGGCGCGCGCTGATACGCAACGAAAGCCTATCGTTTGTATATGGGCCAATAGATTACCTGTATGGAGGGACCATCCACACAGCTCCTCCCGTTGTTCTACAATATCTCCTGTTGAGGTCCTTAGGCTTGTTTGAGACACATTGCGGCTCGCCTCGAAAGTAGACGAGAGTAGCCGATCTCAGCCGGGGGAGGTGTCAAAAAAGTTCGTCTTAGTCGGACAGCTCGGACTCGGCTTGACTGGCTGGGTTTGCAATGGCGAAATTGATTTAATCTTGCCATTTTAAATGATGTATTCAATACATAAGGTTAAACCAAATCATTACATTACATAGATTTTATTTTAATGATTTGGTTTAACTTAAAGAGAAACTTTATTGTTATTGCACATATACAGGTAGGCTACTGAGACAACGAAATGCAGTTTAGCTTCTAACCAGGTGCAACAAGCAGTGAAGTGGAAAGTAATGTACACAATCTACAGAATAACATATAGAATGAATTGAATGATGAATAAACAGTGGGTATGAATACACTAGATATCAGCCTGTGAGCAGTATGAACAGTGGGGTATGAATACACTAGATATCAGCCTGTGAGCAGTATGAACAGTGTGTATGAATATGCTAAGATATATAAAGTATGAAAACGGTAAGCAGTATAGTATAAAATATATAGATATTAATTTCATGATGATAAACATTGTGGAACAATGATGAAAAATGGGAATGGATTTGGCGACGTAAACTGACACAAAACAACAACAAACTTTTGCCAGCCAATTGGAGAGTTTCATCAGCAGCACGTGGTAAAAACCACCAATGAGCGCTCAGCTCGAGGATACCAGCGAGCCGTTTCCCATCAAGCATTTCGCTTCCCCGCAGCTCGTGGAGAGCAACTGCGCCAACTCTTCGCCTCGCCTCGCTCTCAAGGCTGCGGGCGTCTTTTGTCCCGCGAGATTTCAAAGTCTCATGTGGGCGAGCCTCCAGAGCAAGTCGGACAAAATGACTAACCATCATGCAACGCACTAGCAAGACGTTGATCGCAACTGCGCAGGTCTGCCCAGGTCTGCCCAGGTCTTGCTTGTCTCAAACAAGCCTCTTGTGTCCGGTCTCTTTCCTCCTGCCGTCAAGATGATGATGTTCTCCCGGCATTAGGACCAGTGCAGGGGTGGGCCTACCCCTTTAAAAAGTGTATTGTATTCTTACCTTTTATCATTAACCCTCTGGAGTCTAAGGGTATTTTCTCGAATTTTTGATGTTTTCTTAAATCCCCTTTTAAATGTATTTCTTCTAACATAACACCCCATGTGTTGAATATCAAAATGTTCAGGACAATCTCTGGTATTGCTATATATGCAAATTACTCACCTTAGAGCACTGTTTGATGAGATAAGTAGCTCAAAAGCTTAAAATGTTACATCCGATTTTCGGAAAATCTTCAAAACTCTTGTGAAAACACAAATTTACTCATGTGATCGAAATGTTTTGGTGTTTTAGATTTGGTTACCAAAGTCTTAGGATCACAAAAGCAGTGAAATATTTGAATTACACTGTATATAAATGTGTAATTCATGTCTAAAAGGAAAAAAATGTAATTCGAATTTTGAGTAAAACAAGTGTTTCACTCTACTTTCACCACAGCAGGGACTGAGATACATTAGGACTGAATAATGACTTCATATTACATACCAAGGTTCATGTGATGTGTACAAATACAAATTGAGCATTCAACCTTTTTCTTTCAACCAACAATTTATTATAAATATATTTTTTTCAACCAACTATTTATATAAATATAAGAAACTGGAAAATCTAACTATTTACAATATTGAACATCAGAACTTTCAACCAACTATTCATTATAAATGTCAAGACAGTGTCAAGGTCTTTGTCTGTCTTCCAAGACAGTGGGTCTGGCTGCTGTGTAGGTGGGGGTGATGGTGCATGGGCTGCTGTGTAGGTGGGGTGTACAAGTGCTATACGAGACCTCCACGAGACCTCCTTGCTGGCTGGGTTGATGGTGATGGCTGTGGTGGAGCCTTTGTGCTGAGGTGCATCTTGACCTGGTGGCAGCCACAGACGGAGGCTGCTGTAGTGATGCTGGTCTGCTGGTCCTTGGTGGTGATGGCTCTAGTGAAGGCCGTTGAGCCACAGTAGATCTTGACCTGGGGGCCGGCACAGATGGATGTTGTGGCTGCTGGATAAACGCCGCCTGTGGGCCACTAGGCCCAGACAGCTGTGAAACATCTCTGTAAAACAAATAAAAATGTAGGACAATAATTACAACTAATTTCATTGAAATAGTAAAATGTTGCTCAAGCACAAATAACAATGCACACATAAAAAGAAAGTTTGGGAGGTTGGACACACACACACACACACACACACACACACACACACACACACACACACACACACACACACACACACACACACACACACCACACACACACACACACACACACACACACACACACACACACACACACACACACACACACACACACACACACACAGGTATTTCCAGTTACTTTACATTCAGTATAAAATCACAGACACACATATACATAGGCTACATCTGATTACAAAGTCTCATCTGTACAGAACAGTATGATAAAATAATCGATGGCAAAAACATGTCACTGTAAATGTCTCCGTTGTGGGACGAATAAATGATTAATTTAATCATCTACACATGTAATCTCACTTTTACACACCAAAATAACGTTAACACAGAGTAAACGTTTGCTAATGGAGTCTATTTTGTCCCAAGAAAAAGTTCATGACTATCGATAACAAATATATATCAATAAACCTATTGTTCATTTTCGCGGTATTCCCCACACATTGCCAGTACACTATTACTGTAATATTTACACTTACCCATGTCCAAATGGATCCTTGTTGTTGTCTTTATGTTCTTCTTCTTCAGAAGAGTCGAAGACTTCAGGTTCTGAACATCTGAGGCTCTATCTTCAGTGCTGCTAGCGAAAAAAATCTCGAGTGAAGTCGGCAACTTTTTTTAGCCATTTTCTCTGTCTCTCTCTCTCTCTCTCTCTCTCCACACTGACGTAAACTGATGGGAGACACGTGGTTTATGTTTTTTTACTTGGTGGGTAGGTCCTTAGTGATTTCTCGATGTCCATTGGTCATATCAGACCATGATGTCTGCCGGCTGAGATTTCCTTGACGGACACACGAATCCACCAATCCCACACAGTGTAAAGTCAAGCTGCTTTGAGCGGCCATATTGGCTGCTGTGCCCTGGTTACAGTCTCACAGGAGATACTGCTGGAAAGCTACCCTTCCAGCGATTCCGCGGATATCTGAATCATGTTTCTACTCCTTATAATCGAAAATATATGATTAATTACGTAAACCCTCTGGAGTCGGTGGACGCGTCGGCGCGTCCACCAACTCCGGGTTAAAACAGATTATTGTTTAACCCTTATCCTGGTTGCTTTGAGTTTTCCTTCTTTTAAAACAAACTCATATAAGAACGGCGCGGAGCAGAGGTTCTGCCCTAACACCTGCGAGTGACTTTTTCTCTTGCCTTCTCGGCCCCACCTTTTTCTTTTCGCTTTCTTTGATTTGTATGTTTCTTGATTCTCCCTGTCTGCCGTGGCGTCTAATCCCTTCTCTTCGTGTGGCCGGTCTTTTTTCTTCTTCGTGAGTGAATATTTGATAGATAATAACCACACAACTGCATTAGCGGCCGCTGTCGCACTCTGTCGGCCGTCAGCGCAATTTAAATGATGACGTTGAACAATTTTTTTTAAAAGGGCCGGCCGTCAACGGCCCTTGACGACCGGCCGTTCTGTGGTTCTCCATATTCTACAGATGGCCAGTCCGCCCCTGCTCCCGAGATACAATGCATATTGTTGGAGTAGATATCTCTTCTCCGCGCCGATCCTATGAGTTTGCTTTAAAAGAAGGAACACTCAAAACAACCTGGACGAGGGTTAAACAATAATCTGTTTTAATTATAAAAGGTAATAATGCAATACAATATAATACATTACAATATAATATAATGTAATGTAAGGAGTACTCCTGCCCTTGTTCACGTGCTGCTTAGATCCTTCGGTCTTGGCAGCCCGAGAAGAGAGAGCGAACCCAAGGCCGAACAGGCTTTCATACCAAAACAAACAGGAGGGGTTGGGTCAGCTGTTCATCTTTTCAGGTCATCTCATTGGGAGATGCAAAAGATGCTGTGTCACAGTGAATCAGCGCGTGCCAGCAAAGAACCAAACAGTTTCAGTTTGAAGCAAAACACATCTTATCATGTAGCTTATCATACAATAGTCATGTGTTTTTCTTTATGAAAGCCATACTTGTTGGGAATTTAACAGTCATCATCTCATGACCTCCTCAGGACCAGCCAACCAACAGAGCTTAACTGTCCTCATACCCCCAGGCCCTCTCTGAACTTCCATCCACCCGAAGTCAGCTTACCCAGAATCAGAAGGACCATTGTCTCTCTAATTGTGTGTGACCCAATCGTCTCCTGCTCTTTAGGAGTCTTGAAATGAACGCACATACATTTCTCTCATTAACTAACACTTAACATCCCATATATCAGGTGACATAAAAATGAATATACCAGAATTACGCTGTATTAAACTTTTTGCCATAATACTACATCAATTTCCACAATTCCCCCTTTTGGTCTCCTTCAAAAGAGACCAACCTACACAAGGCACCCAAAACACACCACTGTCATTCTTCTCCACTGTGTCCGTCCCCCAAACATTGTATAAATCCATCCGAAGCTGAGACCCAAAGTACATGAAATCTTTGGGAACAGAACCCCTCTTTCCATGGCAGTGAAGGAACCATGAGGGGGAAGCTGAGTGCTAAAAAGCAGTCTCCTGGTGGTGAATCATCAGCCCCCTCAATTCTGGTCTACCTAAAAAACAATGTTAACCTCTTTAACCGTGCGTGGAACCTTGGGTGTCCGAACATGTAACAATCACTCCTTCCTTTATCAAGGATTTAAAAACAGAAGTAATTTCATCAATGGTTTGTAGCTGAACTTAGGAATTATCCCTCATGGTAGGTATGTTTTTACTTTTTAACATCTCTAAATGTCAATTAATTACTAACTAAATGAATGTCCATTAGGAGATGGTGACGCTAGTCTTCTAAACTCATAATCTGGTGCCGTGCGCTTCCTGTGAAGCTGCAAGTAAGATTTTAAAAACCACTGCAGGGTGGGTCGAGTGACCCCTCCTCCCTATTGGTCTCAATAATATGCACCATTACAATGGGTGATTGAAGGCCCCACATTATTTCCCATTTCAGCATCAGCCTTCTTTACTCTAAAATTACTTTTTCAATAGGAATATTTAGAAATGGAACAAATATTCAATCTTCAGAAAAGTTCTTAACCAATGTCTATCTAGTGAATAGCCAACATATTTTAAAATGTCAAATGTATAAAAATAAGCCTAAATACTCCCTTACCATCAAAGTCCAAATCTAGACATAAGGTGAACAGTTTTGGTAATGGACAATTTAATCTAAAAACAAAACGAAATTGGACTTGTGTCCTTGTTATTTGTTCTTCAAAATACATTAGCAAATACCCTGTGAAGTATTCGCAACATAACTAACCCTCTCTAGGATATGAAATCCATTCATCTTTTTACTCATAGTTAGTTTATATGTCAAGATTATTATGTGTGACCTAATAATCAGATGTCTTGTTTGCCAAGGATATTCAACTTTAATCTTTTCAGTATTCCAGACCATCGTTTAAACAATCAGCCTCCCTTCTCAAACACTAAAGCTATTGTTGTACACCACCCTCTGGAAAACTCTTGCCCAGTTATGCTGTCAAATCATCGCATCTTTTCTTCAGAGTCTGAACAATCTGAGACAAGCCTGTCTCAAGATCTTGTCATAATGTGAACAGTCAGTGATGCGTTGTCCTCTGCAGCTGTAGTCAATTGGATCAATGAAACTCTTGTTTTGCACTGGGATGTCCTGAGGGGGAAGGCACATCTGGATTAATGTGCTACAATCAGCAGACACACGTTGTCCTCTGCACAGCAGGAATCCCCAAAAACTGCAGTTCCTCTTCACACCACTGTTGCCTTGGCAACGAGGTACAAGCTAAATGTCAAACCCTCCTCAGAGATGCGTTCTTTGCACAGTTCTTCTGTTTCTGTAGTGAGCAACTCTTCACCAACACAATGATTCAGAGTACAACCCAAAGGTGGCGCACAACTATCCAGTGCTGCTGTAATCACAGCAAATCAGCAACTGGAGAAAAACTCAATTTAAATCTCTCCTCCAAAGGGTTACAAAATAAAACGGCTGAGTGTCTATATGGTCAGGAATGCTGAAACATGTGAATGTTAAAACAAACCTATAGATGAGTTGAACGGCGGTTAATGCAAATTCTGAAGTTTTTGCCAATCCGATCAGAAAATTAAGAAAACCGGAGATTTTTGGATCTTCAAACAGCCCGATTACAATGGCCAGACAGGCAAACTATTACATTAAATCATTGGAAAACGACGATCGGGCTCGATATATGATTAGATTAAAAGCAATAGGCGATCAATGTCCATTCAGTCTGCCGGTGGACGAGTGGAAAAATGATCCGACTCAATGGCCTGAGGTGTCATATCCTGACATCTATAACTACCTCATTGAATCTCCAGGTAGTTTGTATAGGACGTCATCAAGACACATTATTTATCCGTTTTAATAGTCTGTCCAATTTGCGTTACTGTGTAAACTATAAATATGTGTTATACAATAACGTGTTAAATAGAGGGTTTACCAAGCTAATTAATGATAGCATCTAGTTATAGGTAGGGTTGATAATTGACGATTTTATGTTATAGCCTATCTTTATAATCTCAGTAAATATACCACAACACAGTATGACAATATTTTAACATACAGTTCATCACAATAGCAAAATTCAGTCTTTATTAATTAACTTTCTGGATTTCCCATGTTTGTACTACTAATGTTTTTTAAATCTTTGTAGATGTGACGGAGCAGGTTAAGAGATTTGTGTCTGCTAACTTGTCCTCTAGGGATTTACACAGCAAGTTCAATGAAGAACTTCAGGTCTCTGGAAGCACATACATTTTTTACCAGTGGCTGGGTGGATGTGGTTCTTCACCACAAACCCTGTGCTGACACAACAGTCTTCAAGACCCATGTAAAGCCATCATGGAGAGTTACAGATAAACCCCACAACACCTGGGTTGCTGTTAACAAGACTGGAGAGGTCACAGCTGCTCACTGTGATTGCATGGCAGGGTAAACTGACTGCATAACTGTAAGGATGTGCAGTTTTACCTTCTTCTGCTTCTCTTTTTGTTTCATGTTTGTTTGTATCTGTCTGTCTTCCTGGCTGGGCGTGGCTGACCTACTGTCAGTTCCCGTCAATTCACCTCCGCAGCTGCTACTCATCTTCCTGATTATCTACTCACCCACACCTGCTTAAATACCCGGCTTCCTCATCCAGTATTCACCAGTTCGTCGTGAAAGATACACTGGTAACACGTAGTGATTTCTAGAAAACTAAACCTAGTTTCCAAGTCAAAGTTTTATACTAAAACCTGTATTTCTCTGCCCAGAATCCATCAACTACTCTGCCTGCCACGTCCAGCCAACACCACCTCGTCAGCGAACCTCGGATTATTATCACTACCAGCTCCAGCCTGCTCACTCTATTGAACTCTGATTCCCCGGCTCATCTCACCCGTGTTCCGCTGCAAATCTCCGAACCCCGGCTCCAGCCTGCTCTCTCCGACATCCTCCGGATCATCAACTACGGACCTCCACTCTCCCCCCCTAGTAATTCCCAGATCCGGATTAGTAATTCCCCAGCAGTATGGTGTGAGTTTTGAATTGGAAATAAATCATTTTACTTCCATACTCACGTCTCCTCTCTTCCGTGCTTGTATTGAGGGTTCAGCCTGTAAGCGCTCTTTGAGCTTAACAGTACGAACTGGTCAATATGAACCCCTCAAGCACTGGATCGGATCCCTCCGCTGTTCAGCAGGCTCTGTCTCATCAGGGAAATCTTCTTGGCCAACATGAACGGTTAATCCAAGTTTTGGTGGAAAGCAATCTTTCCATGACTGAAAGCATCACAAACCTTACTGCCCAGATCTCAACCCTGACATCTTCTGCTATAATCTCTGTCACCTCAAATCCTCCTCCTGTATCCACTCCATGCCGGGATTTCCACATCACCGACCCAGAGCCTTTTCATGGAGAGGTGGAGAAATGCAAGGGATTCATTTTTCAATGCAATAAGGTATTTCGTCAGCGTTTCTTGTCCTTTCCTTCAGATGTAACCAAGATTAATTATGTTTTGAATTTGCTTCGTGGCAGAGCATTAGACTGGGCTGAAGCACTGAGTTCATCTGTGGATTATGACACCCTTTCCTTTGGAGTTTTTTCTGAACAGTTGTCCATTGTTTTTGATCACCCTGACTACTCCGGCTCTGCTGAGAATCGCCTGCTAACACTACAACAAGGGAATCGAAGTGTGGCGGATTACTCTATCGAGTTCCGCACACTGGCGGCAGAGGCCCGTTGGGACGAGGCAGCTCTAAGGGCAGTTTTTGTTAAGGGGTTGAAGGATCAACTAAAGGATGAGTTGGCTGCACGAGACGTGCCTGCAGACCTCCAAGCCTTAATTACCCTGGTGTCTCGCCTCGACAGCCGGTTGCGGGAGCGCCGTGCGGAGAAAGCGCAACATTCTCCTTTTGCTTTTCCAAGTAAACCAAGCTACTCCCCCAGATTTGCTCCTTCTGTTTCCACACCCTCTGGATTCACCTCTTCACCTCGCGTGCCTCCTTTGGCTAGGGAGGAACCGATGCAGTTGGGACGTGCCGGACTATCTCCAGAGGAACGCCTTCGACGTATGAGGTTGGGTGAGTGCCTGTATTGTGGCAAGTTTGGCCATCTCGTTGCTGGTTGTCCTGTTCGCCCAAACGCAGAAGCTCGTCAGTAAGTTTGGGAGTCCTGACGAGCTCACTTTCCCCATCTATTGTTGCCCCAACCCTGCGCCGATTTCTCATTCCTGCCAGACTCTGTACAAACTCTCAGACCTTGTCTCTCTCTGCCCTCATTGACTCAGGTGCTGAAGATAGTTTTGTAGACCTAGAACTTGCCAACCAGTTGGGTCTTAAATTGGAATTATTACAGGATCCTTTGACTGCTTATGCCTTAAACGGTCAACGCATCTCTAGAGTAACTCAGCAGTCACAACCCGTTACTCTGATTATTTCAGGAAATCACAGAGAACAAATCCAGCTTAAGGTCATTTCCTCTCCAACTACTCCTTTGGTACTTGGTTACCCTTGGCTTCGCACCCACAATCCTTACCCCTGATCAACTCTGCTTTTGAGCCACTTCAAGGTGCCACCATCTTCTCAAAGCTTGATCTCAGAAATGCCTATCACTTGGTTCGTATCCGCCAAGGTGATGAGTGGAAGACTGCCTTTAACACCCCCCTTGGCCACTTTGAGTATCTCGTCATGCCCTTTGGACTCTCCAATGCCCCAGCAATTTTTCAGTCCCTGGTAAATGATGTCTTGCGTGATTATCTCAACCAGTTTGTCTTTGTGTACATCGATGATATTCTGATCTTCTCCAAGAGCCTGGAGGAACACCAAAGACACGTCAGTCTGGTTCTTCAGAGGCTGCTTGAGAACAAGCTCTACGTCAAGGCAGATAAGTGTGAGTTTCACCAGGAACGGATCAGTTTCTTGGATACATCATCCGGCAAGGCAGGTTGGAGGCGGATCCAGGGAAGATTCTCGCAGTCTCTGAGTGGCCAGTCCCCACTTCTCGGAAGGAGTTGCAAAGGTTCCTGGGGTTTGCCAACTTCTATCGCCGGTTCATCAAGGATTATAGTAAGGTTGCTGCTCCACTCTCCAGTCTCACCTCACCACTTTTTCACAAAACGAAAACCACACCATTGGGAAAGCTTAATGTTTTGTTTAATACAAAAAAACAGGGAAAGGCTTGAAAAACACTGAGAGTTGAGACTCAGGGTGCAGGGTGAGGGTCTCAGTGCAGGTATTCAGGCTTCATTGAATCCCCCTCTGGTTCTTGTGCTGAAAGAGGGAGTAACAGACAGGAGAAAGGGTTATACACACCTATATAGCACACCTATTGGATGGGAAATTGCCTTGGGGAGATAAGGTGTGGTCTCTGTTCCCAACTGAAGTTATGGAACTTTATTATTTGTGAGTTTAACAAAGTATGACAAATGGCATCAGTAACAGATGTGATATGAATTTCTATAAAGTTGTCTCACATTCTTGGTCATATTTTATATACAGTATGTAATGAGTATAACATGTCCAGTAAGTATAAAGTGTTTCCGAATACTGTGTATTCAACCACTATGGAATATGTATGTGGGCAGACAAAACTGAGTTGTTCTGTGTGTGAAGTAACCTCAAGTCACTCGTTTGTCAAGACAAAAAAGGGCAAGACTAGGCTGAGAGCAGAGGCTATACCCACCATCTTCGTGCATCGCCCTGTGGTCAAAAAGAGAAGGGCCCCTGTATCTACAAAGCCCATAGCTCATGATCACAGCGATAGTGTGAAAGGTGACACAGGTATAATAAGTATGAACTCTTAGTAACAAAAGTAATATTTCTTATTTTTAAGTGGTATAATATTTTAAATGTTCGAACATTTACAGTGCCATATCTTCTACTTACATTAGTCTCAAAGATTGAAGGAAGAAGGGAAGGGATCACTGCCCTCCACCTGCCAGCACCCAACCAGAGGAGCGCAAACAACAAAAACAAGCAAGGTGTCCCGTCATGTACCTGGAAGTTTGGGTTGGCAAAATGGAGTAAGAGAGGGACTTGAAAAACCTTGGTGGCTCTCTACTCATGTTGTCTTGGTTCCAGCTCTCAAGTTTTTTTTTGTGCCATTTCCACATCTTTAGAAAATATGAAAACATTGGAGTGAAATCAACCTCTTCTCTGGAGAACAAACTTTGATTTCTCTGTCTTGGGAGTTTGCAGTCAGTTTTGCTCCTCCACCTGTAACATCACTGCCCCTCCACCTGCCATACAGTAGGTTACTAACAAGATTACTTATAAAATACAGTGATGGAATACATGTTTAGTATGCTTACTTATATAAAACAGTAGTATTAAACTTACCTTGTGTTTTCACTCTCACTTAAGTCCCTCTCCCTTTGCCATCAATCCAAAATCAGCTGAGCTGCAACATTATACAGACGGGTAATAATCAAGAGAATCACAAGGACACAATATGGCTCTGCTAAAAACACTCACTCTTACACGCACCAAAGTTATATTTATCTAATATTTAACTCCCTCCACCCCCGCATACAATCCCGTTTAGAAGCCCCTCTTCTCTAATTCAACAACGTTGGACCAAATAGACATTAAGAGAACGGAATTTACAATTAAAAGACTGTTCAACGTGTGTTGCTAACTTGCTTCGGTATCCTAGCTTGATCCGTTATCTGTAAACGTTCCCTAAATCTACTAATTTAGGGATAATCCACTGACATCCTTTAATACACATGTTCATTAGAATCAGATGTACTGATGATATCCGCAATATACATCTTTAAACTTCTTCTTACCTTTAAAAGTCCGTCACGAACGGTCTATTATGCTGCAACTCCACAGCTCTGCCAGCCTTGGCGCTAACTTCCGGGGAACGATTGAGAGGCTCCACGATAGGCCATTGCTGTACAAAAGTGGTCCATTGGAGTGAACGGAGATGTCGTAACTCTTCTATTATACGGCTCTGGCTTTAATCTCCAGTTGTAACAGATAATTAGTTACATAACAAAAGTGATCAATGTATACATACAGATGCAGTGACAGAAATTCTGGAGCATTTACATCAGATTACAAGGACAGTGACATTCATTCAGTTTAGAGTTCCATTCCAATATGTTGTATGGTTGTATAGGTTACATAATTTAATTGGGCACATAATCCAGTATACAGTTGTAAAGATTTCAAAGGGACCCATACAGCTTTTGCAAAGCAGCTCAGTTCCACAAAATGATGTAGATTACTATGATTTTCTCTATTCCAATTTAAAGATGAGTTTTATAGAATTCTATAGAATTTAGTATAGGTTGCATCAGAGAGAAAATGTCATGCATGTTTTCTTTGAATGCTATAGATTTCTACAGATATGTCATGAGTCGGTTCTGTCCCATAGAATTCTTTAGATTGTTATAGTTTTAATTATAGAAGTTTATAGAAAAGTACACATTTATAGTATTCTACAGAATGATCTAGAGATTTCTATAGAATTCTTTAGCATGGCTTACAAATACGACTATGTTCTATAACATGCTATAGATTTCTACAAGATTCTATAGGATGTTATAGATTTTTTTGCTAAGGGTTACACTGGCTTCCTGTGTGTCAAAGAATAGATTTCAAAATATTGCTGCTGGTTTATAAAGCACTGAATGGTTTAGGCCCAAAATACATTACTGACCTCCTGCTAAACTATGAACCATCCAGATCTCTCAGGTCTTCAGGGACTGGTCAGCGTTCTGTCCCCAGAGTCAGAACTAAACATGGTAAAGCAGCGTTCAGTTATTATGCTCCAAATATCTGGAACAAACTCCCAGAAACCTGCAGGTCCGCTGCAACTCTTACTACTTTTAAATCCAGGCTGAAGACTTTTCTTTTTGTCGCTGCTTTTAATTGAACTATTCATATCTTAAACTGCACTGTAACTTTTATTCATGTACTTTTCTTGTAATGTTTAATTGAACTATTCATATTTTAGACGGCACTGTAACTTTTATCCATGTATTTTTCCTTAATGTTTATTTTATTAGCTTTTCTTTTTTAATGCTTAATGTCTTTCATTTTTTTTTTTGTAAAGCACTTTGAATTGCCTTGCGTTGAAAAGTGCTATATAAATAAACTTGCCTTGCCTTGCCTTACCTACTAGTCGTTTTGTTTGGAAAGGTTTTGTCATTGTATTGCTCTTTACCGGCACCTGCAGAGTACAGGACTTTACATTGTACTTACAATTTTACATTGTAACTTTGACCCGCTTGACTGAATACACAACAAACAATGAAGAAAGAGTTTTATCAGGGCTGCTTCGCTGCCAGCTGCTCCCCGGGATCCGAAAGTGGCGTATAGCCTGTACTTCAACATCAACGAAAGTGCTCGATATATGCTCTATTTAACCAATAAACTAACACAAACTAACTGTATCACTATAACATGATGATGATGATGATGATGATGATGGTGGTGATAAAGAATGCATCTAACGTTCCGCTGTTCATTATAAAAAAAAAACAGAGCATTAAACAAACCATCATGCTCTTACTTTGAAATCATGCGGAAATGTCGTCATCAGCAGGCCATCACGTGGTTTCCGAAAATCACCGAGTGACACGAGTAGATTTTAGCGGAGACCGGCGGAAAACATGTCTCAAAATTCCGTGTGTGTAAAAAGACGATCCACAAGCAGAAATGTGAGATCCACGAGCAGAGATTTGAGATCCGCAAGCGCATTTTTGCGACAAGAGATATTCACAGATATTTTTTTTATTTGTGAAAAAATGTAGCGTATTTGCAGATCCGTTTTACACTTGCAAATTTATTTGTGAGTTTGCAAATCTTTTAAATGCATTTGTGGATGGTGTTTTACATTTACAAATCACATATTTACACACAAATTATTTTTATGTTCACACAAATAATTATGAGACATATCTATGCCCATACTCTTGTCACTCTCTCTCAGACACACATAAAAACAACACACACACATAAAAACACACACACACACACACACACACACACACACACACACACACACACACACACACACACACACACACACACACACACAAGGGCTGCTCGATTATGGCAATAATCAAGATTATTAAATACGATTATTCATTGACTTTGAAAACATCCATTTATTGAACTTTAAAACAAATAATAATTTGAAAAGTATCTTTTTAACTGTTGATTACCCTGAACATATAATTCAACTGAAAAACCAATACAAAAATTAATTAAATAAATGATACATTACTAAAAAATCAATTAGATCAACTATGTTGTAGTGCACTGTCACAACCTAGCAAAGCAACATAATCGTTTTTTTAGATTATGTTGTTTTCGTAATTGTGGCAGGCCAACATCGTAATTGTGATTACAATATGATTAATTGCACACCCCTAACACACACACACACACACCAACACACACACACACACACACACACACACACACCACACACACACACACACACACACACACACACACTTTTTGTCTAACACGCTAACACAGTTATGTACTGTTATGCTGTTATGTTCAGTCACTGTTCTTATGTTGAACATGAATACATTTACTTTGTAAGTGATTATGGGATGTATTTCTTCTTTCATATACATTTTCCTTCATACTTTATTGCCGTGAAATAGGTCTTAAATTCTATTCAAAGTGGTCTTAAAAAGCTGTTAAAAAGTCTTAAATTTGAGTTGGCGAAACCTGCAGGAACCCTGTACAATAAAAAGTCCTGCATTCAAAATGTTACAAGTAAAAGTAGAAAAGTATTAGCATCAAAACATAGTTAAAGTACCACCTGCAGAGGGATCTAGATTCAGGTGTTCTTTTCCCCATAGAGACCGCCTCGCTGCACATTATCCCTTCCATAAAGATAGATTGTGGGTCCCTCATAACATGTTGTACACAGTGGAAATAAACATTCTGGTCACCTTAACATCAGGGATCTTATACATTAAACTCCTTCTGAATCAAACCGTCACGGTAGCCTTGCCTTACTGATCCCTCTTAAATTAGAAAAAAACACGTTACTTTACCAGCAGAGAGAAAATTGATTATTAAATTATGAATGTGAGTAATAAAGAGCACTTTGATTATTAATAATTATTCTGTTGATCAATGTCATTACATTTGGTGAAAAGCACATAATGACTTGTTTAAGACTCGTTTTGTCAAAGTTTAGGACTTGGACTTGACTTGAACTTGCCCATCCTGACTTGAGACTTGACTTGAAGTTGAGCGCAAAGACTTGAGACTTGACTCGGACTTGCAAAAAAATGACTTGGTCCCACCTCTGGTCTTTGTAACAGAAAACAACATTATTATTTATTTTATGTATTTCTGCAGGTTAGGTTATTTGCAGGTGTATAGCCTATATATAGCCTACATTACACAACTCTTAAGTGTTTTTTTTAAATAATTCTAAGAAAATTGAACTTATAGCATTCCTTTTACCAATAGCATACTTATTTTTTATGTAATTTGGCCTGCATAACATGCATATTTACGAAGTAGGCCTAGGTCTATTTGTTTTCTCACCTCGGATCCAGAAGTGTGGCAATTGCATACAGGCGCTGAGACCAAATGTCACCGAATCGCCTCTGGATCGCTTCCAACAAGGTGGCTTTTGACGTTTTCACGCCATGGTCCGTCTCAGCTGTTGTCTCAAGGAGACGCGTAAGAGCTCTAATGGATGGTATAACATCTGCAGCAGATGCAGTTGATGAGCTGATCTGTTGCGTTAGCTCTTCGAATGGTGTGAGGAGGGAAGACATATTTTCAATACATTTACACTGATGGCTGGCGAGCGTTGAAGGCAGGTCATAGTCAGCTGCATAAGCAGATAGTGCCTGTTTCTGTTCAAGTAAACTCTGCAGCATAAAGTACTATTCCACCTTGTGGCTACATCTTGTTGTAGTCTTTTTGTAGGTTGGCCAAGTTGTTGCTGAATAGTTTGGAGTCGTGAGTATGCTAATGGTGAATGTTTAAAATGACCGACGATCCGTCTCCCTGCAGCTGTCATGTCAGAAATGCTTCGCTGTGACAATACTCCCTCGTTCACAACGAGCTGGAGTGTGTGTGCCATACAGGGTAGGCTGGGTAAATCTGCATCATTCATGGCCTTGTTTTTTGCGTTATCCCTTAGAATAACGTGGACCTTTTCTGTGGGAATTCCCCAGGGTCGGAACATCTCACGGAATGCAGCAGCCAGAGCCTCCGCTGTGTGTGACCCTGGGAATTCTTGACACTGAAGAACAACGTTGTGTGGTTTGAAGTCCTGATCAATGAAGTGCGCAGTTAAACTTAACATGGACATGGGACATGCACTCGAGCTCCAGATGTCACTGGTAAAACTAACTGATGTGACATTGTCCTTTAAAATGCTGTCTGTGTGTTTACACGGTTTGGTATAATTGCGGCAGGCATACGTCTGTGAAATATGTATGCCCTGGAAGGATATAGCGTGGATCCAAGGTGGTAATAAGTTGTCGGAACCCGGCATCCTCCACTACAGAAAGAGGCTGCTGATCAAGTCCAATGAATTCCATTACCTTTGCTGTTATTTATTTTGACTTCTTGCTGTCCCTGCTATAGGGTTCCTGCCGTTTAAATGTTTCACTCACTGTCAACTGAGTGGATGACGGAGGTTTTACTGACTTAGCGCTGGCTTGCCTTTCCTACTTGCCATAAGCTTTGATGTGATGAACTCTCAAATGTCGAATTAAATTTGTGGTATTAAATTGTCTTTGTTTTGTTTCACCACGGGGGATTTCTGCTGCGCACTCCTTGCATACCGCTATTTTAATGTCTGTTTCGGACACCTTGAAATATTGCCAGACTGGTGAAGCCATTTTGTCAGTTTATTTTGCCGCGTCCAGAGAAAAAAAGTGTTATGTATTTCACGTCATCATTTTACATCATCCGATCGGCTCTCGCAATCGGCATGTTTAGAGGGCACCGATCGATCGGTAGAGAGTGAATACCGGCCGATATCGATCGGTGACCAATCGATCGGAGCATCCCTAATCTATATACATGTGTGCATAATTGTAGATAAACAGCACACAGTATATACATATATATATATATATATATATGTATATATATATATATATATAAAAGAGAGCAAAACCTCAAAAAACAGATTAACAGCACACAGTTTATATATATATACATATATACATATATATACATATATATATACATACATACATACATACATATATATATATATATATATATACATATATATATATATATATATATATATATATAAACTGTGTGCTGTTAATCTGTTTTTTGAGGTTTTGCTCTCTTTTAACCATACAGGTGTGATTTCATAGTTATTTTGTATGTTATTGTCAAAGGAACAAAATGAGCAACCCTTTATACTTAATTTGATATTCCTCATTATCTGAAGCATTTGTTACTCTCATTTATTTTCCTCCCATAGTGACTGTATGCAGGGTTCATACACTTTTTCACCAATGATTTTCAATGACTTTTACATGACTTCTCAATTACCTTTACCTCATATTCCATGACCAAAAACAAATTACCACTGAAAATGGTTTATTTTAACATGGAACAGAAAGGTGACAAGGATCCTAGCCCCCCGCCCCACGGAATATCGGTTTAGGAATAACAGAGGATTTTAGCAGTCAGAACAACTAAAGCAGCAGTGTCAATAATAACAGAAACGCTAAAGAGTCAAATGGTGTACTTCTACTCCTCTGCAGTTCAGAGGTAAATGGTGTACTTCTACCCCACTACAGGTCAGAGGTACATGGTGTACTTCTACCCCACTACAGTTCAGAGGTAAATGGTGTACTTTTCCTCCACGACATGTATTTAATCCCTTTAGTTACTTTACAGATGTGGATGAATGATGTGAAATATAATCAAGTGTTAAATCAGACTTTAGTTCCACCTGGAGTAAATCCACCAGCGACCCTGCAGTATACAAAGTCATTCAAACTAGCTGCACCTTTACCAGCTTTGAGAACACTTTAATGATCCATCATTATAAAACATATCATATATATTATTCTGAAATGGACCAATCTGCACAACGACTACTTTTACTTTCACTATATTTTGATGATAATACTTTTGTACTTTTACTTGAGTAACATTTTGAATGCAGGACTTTTACTGTAACAGAGTATTCCTACACTCTGGTACTTCTACTTTTACTCAAGTACAAGATCTGAGTACTTCTACTTCTATTTTTACTACAAGATCAGAGTACATCTACTTTTACTCAAGTACAAGATCTGAGTACTTCTACTTTTACACAAGTACAAGATCTGAGTACTTCTACTTTTACTCAAGAACAAGATCTGAGTACTTCTACTTTTACTCAAGTACAAGATCTGAGTATTTCTACTCTTACTCAAGTACAAGATCTGAGTACTTCTACTTTTACTCAAGAACAAGATCTGAGTACTTCTACTTTTACTCAAGTACAATATCTGAGTACTTCTACTTTTACTCAAGAACAAGACCTGAGTACTTCTACGTTTATTAAGTACAAGATCTGAGTACTTCTACTTTTACTCAAGTACAAGATCTGAGTATTTCTACTCTTACTCAAGTACAAGATCTGAGTACTTCTACTTTTACTCAAGAACAAGATCTGAGTACTTCTACTTTTACTCAAGTACAATATCTGAGTACTTCTACTTTTACTCAAGAACAAGACCTGAGTACTTCTACGTTTATTAAGTACAAGATCTGAGTAGGCTACTTCTACTAAAGTACAAGATCTGAGTACTTCTACTTTTACTCTAGCACCATATCTATACTTATACCACCTCTGTGTATAGCCTATGAAAAAAACTATTAGAAAACGAACGCTAAAGCTAACGTTAGCAGATAGTAACAATTTATGCTAGCTAGCTAGCTAGCTCAACGATTCCTTAAATTATATTGCGACAGAAAGACGTTTCAGTGCACGTCACGCTCTGCCGCTCTGCTCTGAATACCTGAACGGCCCGTTCACAACAGCTGTTCACCAGCGGCTCAGTCTGTGCCACAGTGACTCACAGTTAACGAACGCACCGTAGATAATGTAGCTGACCCTCATCCCGGAGCAGCAGAGTTCAGCCGGCCCGACAGGCAGGAAGACTCGAGCACACAGCTCGCGCTTCATATATTAAAAAATAACACCATGCGCGTCATGATTGCACATAACAGCTCGCGACCGCAGATTATTTCGGCAATTAGATAAAAATGTAAATTAAATTTGACGCAACTTTAGTTACATTTCCATGACTTTTCCAAAACTTTAGGAAAAATATTGTTTTCCATAACTTTTCCAGGGCCTGGAATTTGCATTTTGAATTTCCATGACTTTTCCAGGTTTTCAATGACCGTACGAACCCTGTGTATGGATAATCGGAGACAGCTATGTCCGGCGTGCTGCCCAGAGAGCTACAGAGACCATCGGCAGCAACCTTGGCCTCAACCTGAGGGTGTGCTGGTTCGGTTGGGGTGGACTGCGCTGGAGAGGTGTCCTCCCCTTCTTTTCCAACTCCCTGCGAGCAAGAGCAACCCCGGATGTCCTCCTCATCCACTGTGGCGGCAATGACTTGGGGGATGTGCCCAGTGTTCAGTTGCTGAACAAGATGAAGGAGACGGGTGGCGCAGTGGTCTGTGCATCTGATCATCAGATCAAGGGGGGTGCTGGGGAACTCCAGTTCGAAACCTGCTCCTGCCGCCACTGCGTCAGGCCGCTGTGTCCTTGGGCAATACACTTCACCCGGATTTTCTCCTGTGGGTATTGTCCACAGTACATGTATAATACCAATGTATACTTGTAAAAGCGCCTCGATGACTTCGAGGCGTGAAGATGGACGGTGTGGCGCAGTGCGCTGTGCAATGATCATCAGATCAAGGGGTGAAACCCGCGGCTGCTGCGTCTGTAAAGCCGTTGTGTCCTTGAGCAAGACACTTCACCTGAACTTGCTCCTGTGGGTATTGTCCACAGTGGTGACCATTGCATGTATGACATGTGTAATGTGTATTTGTAAAGCGCTTTGAGCATCTGGAAAAGTGCCATAATAAATGTAAGGAATTATTATAAGGAGGACCTGCACCAGCTTCACCATCGGCACCCTGGCATGAAGATCATGCTCTCCCAGATAAACCAAAATTAAATACATTCATATTTTCACTTCTTTTGTCTACTGCTTACTGAAAATGTTAGCAATCACATCCAAATGGGACTATCAAATGAAAGGATAAGCTTACCATACAATACAGAAAACATTACACATTAAGGCTCAAATCTTTTCCCAAGCCGGAGCAGTCTGAAAAGAGTCCTAAGTTTAAAAACACACAATCTTGACAATGAATACTACGCTGTCATTTATCAGTGACAATGCAAACAACAGGAAGGTCTCCCCTAATCCCATGTATGTTGGCATCAATGTCATAAGCATACTATAGAATGTAATTATGAAGTGCAACACCCACAATCCCTACAGGGTCGTAACGTCACAGAAGATAATACCTTTGAGAGAGTTTCTAAATAGTTCAGTATGCAGATAAATATTTGTTTTACAATAGAAACATTTTTCTCAATAAATGTTCCCACATGTTGTGAGCATCAACTTTAAATCTTGTCAACAAATAAAAAACATCTTAATTTCCTTTACGACAACATTTTGTTTATAACACCACTACATTAACAATAAGCATAGGCAAATGATAAATGTCAACATTTAAGATTGTGCTTTTACTCTTTATGTGATAAATACACATTGAAAGTTACATCTTGCATTTTATGAAAAGTAAAGGTTTCGAATAATTGTATGACTTAAAATTAAAGATGTGCAACAACTGTATCAGTAATTAAAATGATATAACTTATGTACAGGGTTGGGAGGGCTACTTGCCAAAAACACAACCAGTAACTTCATGTAAGTATCAAGATATAAAAGTAACGTAACGTGATAACTTTATTTTTGTTTTGGATTACCTCAATATCAAATGCAATGCAAATAAACACAGGAGAGAAGAAATATTAATATTTTTTTTTTTACTTAAATGTATAATATAATACCATAAAGCAGATTCAGGCAGTAGGTGTAGAGATTCACAATTAAAGTATTATCCTACAGAACAGTACGGCTTCCAGAGAAGAGATACAATTTGATAATTTTACAACAAACAGCTCTTTTTAGGTTTTGAATAAGATTGTAATCCTGAGTTTCCCTATTATTAAAAAAAGTAAAACTAATCTGATTACATATTTTCCTATGTAACTAAGGATTACACTTTCCTTTTTTTCTATACGATCTTGATTTGTGTTCGATGTAATCCATTACTACCTAAGCCAATAAAAGTCATAACTTTTGGAAAATTGTCTCAAATTATAAGTTATGCCTTCAATCTCTTTCACGTGGAGAAGACATCCCATTGGCCGAGGCGTTGCAACTTCCCTGAAGCGTCCTACATGAAAGAAAGATCACATGTTAAAAATGTGTGCACAAACTATTCAGTATGACCGTCTTAGTTTAAAGCCCACTCACCACGACAAGGTGCAGGTCAGGAATGGGAACATATAAGACGGGACAAAAATGCAAAATAAACTGAAAAGCATGGACACAGGACATGGACAAACAAAAACTAAACATGAGACAAACACACACAACAAAGTCTGCACACAATGCTAAAAACTAGTTAAAGTAAACAGATATTGTTCTAAACTGTATTAAAGTAAACCGGTATTATATTGAAACTGTATTGAAGTGAACCTTGTATTATTTGGGACTGTTTTAAAGTAATCCTATATATATAAACCTTCTCACTTACACTCAATGACCCAGATACCCTGCTACACACACACACACACACACACACACACACACACACACACACACACACACACACACACACACACACACACACACACACACACACACACACACACACACACACACACACACACACACACACACACACACACACACACACACACACACACACACACACACACACACACACACACACACACACACTTACTCCCACCAGCACACACACATATTCTTTTCAAGGTTCTTTCTGGGGCTAATATAATCTCAAGCACCAATATATCTGTGTACAATGTTTGATTGTTTGGGAAGGAATCGTTTGTGTGAAATCTTCCTTGGGAAAGTAAAGGAGTGAAGTTAGGTGGAAGGTAAAGATTGACTGCCTTTGTCTACTCACGCTCTGTTCAGAAGTAATGTACCAATATATCTGTGTACAATGTTTGGTTGTCCGCCCCAAATATGTCTATATATACTGTTTATTCATGCAAAATGCCCCCTGTTTCTGACTGGCTGGTCCCGGTGGAGCGGGGAGCCCGGAGTGCTCTGTTACAGGGCACTATGTATTTCGTATTGTGTTTTTTACCATTAAAATCAGATTATTGTTATAATTTTTATGCCGGTGTTTTGAACTCCTTCTCTTATTAATCTGACCAGGCTCATCTAACGGACGGCGCGGAGCAGATGGGCTTTAAGCCACCACTACTGTGTTTGCTCCAACAATTCTGGTGATCTCCGACGTGATGAGTGCTGGTCTCTAGGAGGACCACCGACAGCTAGCGGACGGAATTCAGTCCAGCGGAGGACACCTGGACACCACTGACAACTACACCAGGGCGTCCTACATGATACAAAGGTAAAACAGATACCTGTTGATTACCAAAATCTGTGATTTAGCTTTGCTACAAAAATGTTAGAGTTGTCAGCGGCGTTCTCAGTGTTCTTAGTCACGATAAAAAATACAATACTGTAGAAAGTAAGAAAGTACTTAGAGTCAGGTAGGACATTCCGGACCTAAGGCACTAAGTGTGTGTACGAGTCTGGTTGTGCATTCCAGTACCTTAACTCACTAAAGTAAAGTGAACCAGTGGGGTAGTAGTCCTGCACGGCTGACTCGCTGGGGAAATTCTGTAATAAACTGTGATTTTTACGTCGAATCTGTGTAATAATTGAGAAGAGAGAGCATAGTGACATAGGGACAGGAGACAGTTTGCAGAGCTGAGAGCTTCATCAGACAGAGGAAGCTCATTTGTGGTCAGCTGCTGCCCTCTGGTGGTGAACAGGGTGTACCACTATTTTATGTTTCATGCTGGAAGACTGTGTGCACGTCTGAATTTAAGGACAGGGCATTCAAATAAATAGAATAAGGACATTAAGAGTAACGACAAGATTTGTCCAGTGTATTAATAAATACAAGTGAACACATATCAACCTAGTCAGATAATAGATACGAAGTCATAATGGAAGGAGTGAAAGATCGAGTGATCTGAAGTTGGAGTGAATACATTGAAAATTAATAGATCAATGTGTGATTTGATGTAGATATATTGAAATAAATAAGAAACTATAATTTGTTGTTTTTAGCATAGTTTTTGTGGGATACAGTTACGTCACATTGTGGTTTTTATGAGAAGTTTTGAGAACTGATTGTTACTGTTGCATTGCATTGTCAATTTCGTGGTATTTGTCATTAACTGAGAATTGTACTTAATTATATTTCAAGGAACAAATTATATTACATACAGTAACGTTAAGGGAAAGTAAAAAGTGGTTCACTGAGTATATGACGTACCTAGAAAGATTAATGTCTATAAAAATATAATAGTGGATTCCACCTAGATTAGACAATAGCCGCTTTCACACCGCAGGACTTGCGGTACTTTAGTGCCGGCACTAAAGTACCACTAAAGTACCACTAAAGTACCACGGCACTAAATCCGCCAGGGGGCTAGTGCCAATCGCATTCACACCACAGTACTTTCCCTGAGGCACGATTACGCTGACGTCACTTCGTCTTCTTCTTCTCTGGGTTTACTGGCAGGCCGCAAAACCACTTCACGGCGAGTACAACAAAAAAACGAGAGAAGAAGAACTACATGGGGGGGGGGGGGGTATAAACATAGACATATAAAGAGTAGACGCCGCATCGACCGCTGCTGCCTATTGGCGCTGACGAGCCGTGGGGCCGCCATCTTGGACCGGTCACCCGCTCCACTCAGTGTAATCTGTCTGGCAGGCGCAATGAAGTGTCAGCGCATTTTATCAATCATAACTCGCTGAATACAAAACTGATTTTCACGGGGGGGGGGGTTTCTGCAAACGTCATATGTAGGCATGACACTGGACACATGATTCGGCGTATTTTAATATTCATAGTAGGCTTAACAGCAATAGAATATTCTGGTATTTGATAGCCTATGTTATGTATGATAGGTATTTTGCAAAAGACACACGATATATAATATATACACCCACACACATAAAAAAACACTAATGGTCTATATATGATAGAGAAGCATATTGTGTAGGCCTATACTCAGCTATTTTAATAAGTTGAAAAATGAAGAAACAATAATACATTATACATAGACAGAAGTTATATATCAGTAAAAATGAATATCTATGTCATAAAAAATGAAAATGTACTTCTACATCTATATAAAAAATGTAAATGTTCAAGTTAAACACAAGAACATGACACCACCCCGCCCAAACCATATTTACACAAAGTTGCTCATGACACCCGAATGCCCCGTGCATGCGGCTCCTCCAAAGCATGACTGAGAACCTCTTTCTCATATCTTTGTCTTTGGGAAACCTTCAAAATAAAAACGGGAGATTTGAGAGTCAACACAAAAACATTTTAAGAAGGAGGTCAAGCTTATTTTCTTCTTTCTTCTTCCTAGATAGATTAGATTATATTTTAGATTTAGATTAGGACCCTTTGTGTTTCAGGTGACAAAGACTTCGTCAGGTAATATGCAATGGGAGCCTTCCAATGTCCGTGTAGGCCAACCACCATGAACACAAGAGCCTCAGTAGCAGCATCGGTCTCATTGTTTCCATCACCCATGTCGACAAAAGCAGACATTGACTGGTTATGTGGATTATATTGCACATGTTTTCTGATGGCCATGTCATCCAACATGAGTGAAACACATCCATATTTAGCCTGGTCGTCCTGGTAACCCCTCCTTTCCCACAGGAGTTCAATACAAAATGTTAGACAATCAGTGATGCAATAGGATTTGGAACAAAGAACATTCAGTTGAGGATTTAACGTCCTGTTCTAGGTTCAATGGAAATACAATCCACAAATTATAGATGACTGACTGTACTGTTCTTATGAGAAATGTCAAAACACAACATTCATATGTGCTGCACTTCACACGCCGCACCCACCTTTGGTGAGTTTGAACAGCAGCCAGGTGTCGATTGTTCCAAAGCAGCAGTTGCCTTTAGCTGCCGCCTGACGAACCTGGAAGAGGAACGAAATATGATGAGGGTGAAAGAAATAAAGAACGAGGAAGGACTGATAATATAATCCAGCCGCTCCCTGTGTGCTGGAATGCTTTTCTTTTGCTTTTTATATGAATCTCTTTTGACACAAACAAGTAAGGAGGCTGGCTCTAAGTTTGATGTTCTGTCAGTCACTGGATTCAACTGTCAGCTCTTCACACACACACACACACACACACACACACACACACACACACCACACACACACACACACACACACACACACACACACACACACACACACACACACACACACACACACACACACACACACACACACACACACACACACACACACACACACACACACACACACACACACACACACACACACACACACGTTATTGATAATAGAATATTTACATTTCTGAATGCTAATAGCCTTATGATGATACACCTACTATTGTCAAACTCGTCCTGCTTAAAATGCTCACTGCAAATCACGGATGACTCGCTTGCAGTGAACCCTTCCCTCCTCAAAGCAACTTCCCACTTCTTTCTCATATCTTTGTCTTTGGGAAACCTTCAAAATAAAAACGGGAGATTTGAGAGTCAACACAAAAACATTTTAAGAAGGAGGTCAAGCTTATTTTCTTCCTTCTTCTTCCTAGATAGATTAGATTAGATTTTACTTTATTCATCCCACAACGGGGAAATTCACTTGTTACAGCAGCGATTTATAAAGTCTCAGTTGGCCATGAACATAATGTTTGCTGGCTACGATTTCGCTGGCGGACATCAATACAGTACAATAATATTCTATTTACAAAATACAACCAATTATAATGTTGAATCTTACTTGTGAAAAGTAATCCCCCGACCCCTGTTCGCAATCGTCCGCCGATTTGCACAGCAATATGCTGCACAGTGCTCTGGCATCTTGAAACCTCTGCTGTCTATGGGTAGAATGTCTGTAGGGTGACCGGTCCAAGATGGCGGCCGTATTTCTTGCGCCCCAGCAGCCAATGCGGCGTCTACTCTTTATATGTCTATGGGTATAAAGCCCACCCGCTGTATGAGGCGTTTGTTTACTTTCAGACCTCAGACATGATGGAGTTCAATGAGCTTGTTGTCTTTGTGCTCATGTTATACAGCTTTGTAACTGGGTTATTGCAGCCAACTAGGGATTTGACCCACTCGTCGGATGCTGTAAGTGTAATGCTGGTTCGGAATCGAAGGCATACCATAACGAGTATTTCAACCGCAAAGGCTGGCACTCGCTCGTCCTGCAGGGTGTTGTGGATGCTAGGGGCCTCTTTTGGAGTGTTTTTGTTGGCTTACCAGGTAGCATGCATGATAGCAGAGTGTTCAGCATGTCCTCACTGGGTAGTTTTGTGGATAGGGGTGGTCTACTTCCTCATGTAACAAGGAATATTGGGAGACATGATGTGGGTTACTATATTCTTGGTGACTCAGCCTACCCCCTGCAAAGATGGCTGATGAAACCTTTCCAGGACAATGGAAGGCTTTGTACAGTACATTTGGTTCTCTCTTTTATTTACCACATTCAAGACAGGCACAATTACAATAGTGCAGACACACCTTTGTGCAAAGAAAATATGTCAGTATCAAAACCGTGTGGCAATATAATAACAAACTGCCAGGTGTCAGGGTTGGGTACCGAGAACCGGTTCCGGTTCGGAACCGGTTCCAACATTTCGATTCCAACGGCATCATTTAGAAATGTGAATTTCGGTTCCGCTTTTCGATTCCTGAGGAAATGTTTCTCGCCGCTCTCCGTAGCCTACTGCATGACTGCAGCGGGGCGGGACATTTCCTACAGTGTAACCTGAGACCAGGGCCGGCCCGTCGCACTGGCGTTATAGATGTTCGTCTAGGGCGCCAGATCTGTGGAGGCGCTGCGCTGCCAGCTCTGGGAGAAAAAAAAAATGTTTTGACCGTTGGTGCTCATCCTAATTTTCGGCCTTGATGTAACAACATTCATAATTAAGTAAATGTAACACCCTTTTCACCCCGGCTACACGTTTCATTTGCCCTGTACGATGGGCGCTGCAAGTGATGAAAATGGGGGATGTTGGCTTATCTGGCAACCGCAGCTCACAGCCAGAGTGCGAGTGAGCTAGGGAGAAAGGGAGGGCGCTGTTGTTATTAGCATCTGGTGCTAGCTGCTCTGACGGATATAAGAAGAAGATGTTTCTACAATGATGTGGAGGGAGAGTCCTCTCCAGTCATACTGAGAGGCTGATAACTACAGCTCAGTGAGGTAAAGGACTCTGAGTGTTTAGATAGTTCACTTTAGTCTAAGTTATCTCAGTGGGTCTCAAACGTTTTGATCACAATTTATGTAAACACATATTTCCAAGTCACTCTTTTATAATTATTGGGATAAAACAGGTTTGAAATCATTCCAATGTATACTATAGGACAGTAAACCAGACACATCGTTTTAAACTGGAGAGATAAAAACATATGCATAAATAAAATAGTAAAATAAGATATGAATGAACAACAAAAATAAAATGCGTTACATGTAGGCTATTTGTTATTTAATTATTAAAATGTAAACCGATCTTCTTCATATGGGTGTTTAGAGTTGTACCCCCTAGATCTAGTCTCTAGTAATTCTGCGTGTGCACCAGATTGAAGCATTTTACTTCAAAATGTTCAAACCTTTCTTCCCGGTATGCCTGAGAAGGCAGATATGCTTGTTTTTCTCAACAAGAACTGTTTTTAAAAGTTGGACTGTTGCACTGTTGTAGCTTCAGTGGTTCTCAGGTTAAAGTTACATAGCAGTGAATATAAACAGACTGATTCATGTGAATATTACTTTAAACTAACCTGTGTACAAGTTTCTCGAATAAATGTAATTTTTTTGGTGGAAGAAGCATGTATCATTTTTTTACCCTGCCCCTCAAAGAATCGGAATCGAGAACCGTTAAGAACCGGAATCGAAAAGTAGAATCGGAATCGGAATCGTGGAAATTCAAACGATACCCAACCCTAGCCAGGTGTCATATGCACATTAAATAGGCTCAGCAGTTAACACACCTTTATTATATATCCTCCTGAGAGGAACTCGGTACACTAACTCCTAAGATGTTCCCTTACTATAATTAATTAAAAATATTGAACTCACAACACTGGTAATTACAAACTTAACCATTTCTCTTTCAATAAATAAATAGTGCTTGTGTTGATGGACGCCGTTTTGAAATACAATGAAATTATCTATTTCAAAGCCACATTGTGGGTGGGACACAACTAAAGCTTCGCCAGTTTATAACCGATGAAACATGATGGTATCAGAATAATCACTTAAATGTGATTTATAGGATGCTACACAGGTCACTGTAAAGATAGTGTCAGAGGAGAAATAAGCAAGATACAGATCTGTTAAATCGCCATGGAGGTTATCTTTTATTTATCAGCAGTAGATCAATAAGTGTCAGTATCAAAACATAACACTGGCAAATACAATAGGTAGGCTCAGCAGACAGACCGTAGTGCAAAGTTAAAGTGTCACATGATTATCTACTAAATAGTGAATTCAGCATCAACTTCACCAAGATGAAGTTCAAAACAATGTAACAGACACACCTTAGTGCAAGTTAGGTGTCAGTATTAAAAAACAGTGGCAATATATATATAATAACAATAGAAAATCAACTTAAATAAAATGTACCCAAAAAAATACACTTATAACAAATATATAAAAATAGCACCGTAAGAGTTGAACTGTGGGCTAAGCCCTGAATGTTTCCATGTCCAGGAAACACCGCTGTGTGTCAATATTTAAAACAATACTACAGGGAGGAAGGCCTGTTTGACTTCACTAGCTCTGAAAGCACTCCCAGAAACCCCTGCTGAAAAGCCTTTTGTTGCTCCATTTGCTGTGCCAAGACTGCGTCCCGTTCATCCTGGCGCTCCATCATCGCAATCACCCTGTCCTCTGTTTCCTGGGCCTTGTGTAAAAGCATTATCTGGTCCTCGTGCATCGCCTTGCTGGCCATGGCATGCCTGTCCTCCATAGTCTCGATGGTGGCAAAGAAGTTCTCATCATGTGTGTCCTGTGCGCGCTTTCCTAAGAGGAAACATTATTTAATCACCATGTAGTTTTACAGGCAGAAGGGACACGGTCAGGCTGTTAGGGCTATTCCGACTGATAGGGTTAGGCACAGACACACACTCACATACACACACAAAGACAAACACACACACACACACACACACACACACACACACACACACACAAACACACACACACACACACACACACACACACACACACACACACACACACACACACACACACACACACACACACACACACCACACACACACACACACACACACACACACACACACACACACACACACACACACGAGAGAGACACACACGTTACGTTTTCTTACCGGAAGTCATGTGACCTAGCCCGGATGTTTACAATTTTGTGAGCGTAAAATGGGCGCGAAAAGTGTAAACGCCTGCCTAGGCAAACACGTTATCCACGGTGTTTCATAATTCATAATTGTACCATGAAGGAAGTAAACGTGATTGTGAAGCTACAGTGTGTGTGAACGTACTTTTGCGTTTGGTTGATGGAAAGGGAGACGAGCAACGGCTGCTGTTGCGATCGGGAAAGGAAAGTCCACTCGTTTCCAATCCAGCGAGTTGTCCCGCCTCGCCTGAAACAAACAAATGTAGAGTTAGTGAAGCACATTACAGAAAACACTGCCCACTTATTCACAAGACAAAACGTTTTCATGGCGGCCGAGAATAGCTAGTTAGATGTTATGTTATTAGCCAGCTCAGGGCCGGCTAACAGTGTTAGCCAGTTCAGCCTGCTCATGGCTACCTCGATTTACTGAGCAAATAAAAGTACATCTGAGACCAGTAATGTGCATATTAAAAACCCCAGTACAAGTAGTTTATTGTAGTTTATTGTCGTCGTTGCTCACTTCACAGCCGACTGAATCCGCCATTTCAGCGAGCTCCCACAGCAGCGTGCCCGAGTCGATGGTCATTTCAAATAGCTTTTGCGAACATCGCTAAAAACATTTAGAGTTGGGAACTGCTTTTTGTAGAAGCTGCTGCATCCCTGCATCTGAGTAAATTGACAGAAGCGCCGACACTTCCTCATCATTCCACCGCTCCGGTGCTGTACGTGTGGTCATAACTGCTTTCAAGTACAAACAACATAGCCTACTCGCTCAGGTGTGGATGTGGTTTTGTAGCGAGGGAAAAAATGGCTGCCTAACAAAACAAATTCAGAGTCTAACGGGGCGTGGTTTGCAATTCGCCCAGCCAATAGAAATAGAATAGAAATTGGCACTCTTTTGTCACCAGGTTCGTACCACCTCTCTAGCAGGGACTAAAAAGTACCAAAAGAGTTCCAAAAGAGTTCCCGGCACTGAGTAGTCCCGGCGGTGTGAACGCGACATTATTGGTACTAACGGAACTAAAGAACTAAAGTACCAGGGAAAGTCCTGCGGTGTGAACGCGGCTATAGACAGAGGAGAATTTGTTAGACATGAAATAACGAACTCACTGTAAGAAATATATATATATTATAAATGTTATTTGGGAGTAGTATTTATCATACAAAGTGACTCTCATTTGATGGTTGTTTAAAGTAGGAAAACGCAAGCTATTCACCACAATTGTATTTTTAGGTTATGAATAAAACAAAAAGTAGTAAGTGATAAGCAGAAGGGTTTTTGAACGCTTGTCAGTCAGAAGGAATCTATTCATGTTAATATGACAGGGGTGCTTATGCCTGCTTCGGTTTTCAATGTCCGCCATCACGTTAAAACAGAGGATTGTATTGAGGAATTGAGGGAAAATTGAAGTAACTTGAAAGTTTGAAGTGAAAGAGGTGTGTTGCATCATGTTATCACTAATACATGTGTGTTTTTATACATTCCTGTGTGTTAATAGTTGAAGGAACAAAGTACATTTTTCCTCTTAAATATAGAGGTTTTTTATAGATTCCTGAAACAATGTTTCCTTTTTCTTAAAAGTAGATTAGCGCAATAGTCTTTTTCTTCCACTTTTATGTGTAATCAAAAGGGTGGTTTTTTGGCTATCTGTAAGTAGGTAAAATGCAGAATTACTTGTGATTTCTGTTTTGAGTGAAAAGATTACCCGTTCAGTGTTAGTTAATGAGAGAAATGTATGTGCGTTCATTTCAAGACTCCTAAAGAGCAGGAGACGATTGGGTCACACACAATTAGAGAGACAATGGTCCTTCTGATTCTGGCTGAGCTGACTTCGGGGTGGAAGGAAAGTTCAGAGATGGCCTAAGGGTATGGGAACAGTTAAGCTTTGTTGGTTAGCTGGTCCTGAGGAGGTCATGGGATGAGGACTGTGAAACACCAACAAGTATGGCTTTCATAAAGAAAAACATATGACATTGGTGTGGTGAGCTGGAGGATAAGAGGTGTGTGCGTCAAACATGCATATGGAGGATGTGTGTGTTTATTGTAGTAGCTAGGTATAATTACTGCTCAAACTATGTGTTTGTGTTTTGTTGATTTCTATCTGTTTTTTCATGTTATAAGTACTAAATTGCCACCACATTTTGGAATAATTGGTTTAAACAGATGTGTGTGTTAAAAATGTTTTAGGGGAAATGTGTGTGCGTTCTGTTAAAGAGTCCTCTGTCTGAAATTACTCCAAAGCATGACAGTTGGACTGCCTAAGGGTAGACACACACACACTGGAAGGAGATGGAATCAACAAACTGCTGACTCATTGCCTAGGGTTCGCCCAGAAGTAAAACCGGCCAAACTCCTCCCCGCTTATGTGTATAAATACTGTAACATTCTTATGCTCTGTGCTCTCTTCCTGAATGGCTGTCGTGGTACGTATATCACACGGTGGTAGGAATTGAGCCCGGATTACTGTTGCAGAGTGCTCTGTATGGTGTATTGTGTTGTGTTTTACCATTAAAACAGATTATTGTTTAACCCTGTATCTGGTGCTTTGAATTCCTTCCTTTATGATTTTACAAGATGCTCCCCAAACGAACACGTGGAGCCGAAGTGGGTTGTAAAAACCACTCTACTCCAACAATTGGTGGCATTTTCAGTTCATTGCTTACTTCCAAACGCCTTTTCCCCTCCCTGTCTCTTTGATGACTTTATTTAATGCATTAGAACGATTGTTATCGTAACTTTCCGTGTTTCCGGAACGGCCTTTCAAAATAAAAGCCACAGGCCGCTGTTCACCAGAGATGCCTTCACAATAAAACATATATTTTGTAAGCCGTTGGGAGAGAGATTTAAATTGAGTTTTTCTCAGTAGCTGAATGGCTGTGATTACAGCAGCATTGGATAGTTCTGCACCACCTTTTGGGTTCTCTGAATCAGTGTGTTGGTGAAGAGTTGCTCACTGCAAACAGAAGAAGTGTGCAAAGAACGCATCTCTGAGGAGGTATTGACATTTTGCTTGTGCCTCGTTGTCAAGGTAACAGTGGTGTGAAGAGGTACTGCGGTTTTGGGGGGATTTCTGCTGTACAGAGGACACAGTGTGTCTGCCAAGTGATTCCTTCCCTCATCCCAATGCCAGGGAGAGTTTCCTTGAAGCCCACTGACCAGGGCCGGTCCTAGAATTTTTGGGGACCCTGCCACTGACTACAGCTGCATCACTGACTGTGCTCATTATGACACGATCTTGAGACATGCTTGTCTCAGATTGTTCAGACTCTGAAGGAATGATGCAATGATTTTACAGCATAATTGTGCAAGAGTTTCCCAGGGGGTGGTGTAGAAACCTTAATGCTTAGTGTTTAGATAAGAGGCTGCTTGTTTAAATGATGGTCTGGAATACTGAAAAGATTAAAGTTTATTATTCTTGTTTAGCAAACAAGACATCTGATTATTATGTCACACATAATAATCTTGACATAGAAACTAGCTATGGGTAAAACGTGTGGTTGTTATACCATTGTTATCATGAACAAAAGATAAATAAGGAAATAGTATCTGCTTAAAGATGAACGGATTTTATACCCTAGGGAGGATTAGTTATTGTGAATACTCCACAAGGTATCTACTAATGTATTTTAAAGAACCAAATGTAAAGAACTTGAATTGACTTAGAGAAAGATAAAAAGTTGTATTACCCATTAATCAATCAATTGTTGAATAAAAAATAGCAGTAAAGAGCAAAACCATTAAAGTAAAATGAGAATCATCCTAAAACACACTGAGGGATAATGGGGGAGACATGACAGAGTAGAACCATATGCTTCAATCTTTTCATCATGTTAACAAATTATTCTTCAAGACATTTTTATTCACCTGTGAATAAAGTACTGATCTCATTTGTTACAATATTGATCACCATTAAAAGGATAATTTTAGGAACCACTCTATAGGACAAATCTGTATTTGTATGGATAAGGTTAGAGGGAGAGCTGGTGCCAAGACAAATATAATTCCAATCTATAAAGTATTGATTTCACGATTGTGCCATAGTTATTACCATAGGAGGGCTTTCAGATGGACATAGGAAATGACTTCTGTTTTTAAATCCTTAATAAAGGAAGGAGTGATTGTTACATGTTCGTACACCCAAGGTTCCACTCACTGTTAAAGAGGTTAACATTGTTCTTTAAGTGGACCAGAATTGAAGATAAATTAATATAATGAGTTATGAAATACATAGCAGAGCTTTACAGATCCTAATAATGTTTTGACTCAAGATAATAATTATATGCACAAGTTTCTGAAATAGATCTATTAGACATTTTAATATAGATTAGGTGTTAATAAACTGCAGTTCAATCAGGAGAGACATGATGTATGGAATACATATTTATTATCGGTCACATTATATCAATAAAACATAATGATGACAGTTCATCACAAATGAATGAATGTTGTTTGGCGATTAGGCCCAGGTTTTAGTAGGATATCAATCGGGAAGGGAAGAACCGTTTCCGATGAACCCCCCTGGGTCTAGACACTGGTGGTGGTGATAAGTGGTTAGGTCCGGTTGGAAGGGAGGAGGATAAGCTTGGCCCTGAGTTGAAAGCAGGAGGCGAAGGGGTGGAGGAGGGTTGCACGTTGACACCTGGAAGACAGCTGATAGGAAAAGGGAGAGCATATATAGAGGGGTTAACAGGTGCGATGATTAGGCTTGTAAATGGAGGGGTGTGATAGGTTTAGCTGAGGAAAGGCGCTCCCTGTCATTTAGATGCAGGGAGCAAGTATTGCCATGACGAGCAATATGGAGTGTTAGGTCTTCCTGTCTGAACTTGCGCTAAGCTTCATTTCAATCAGGAGAGACATGATGTATGGAATACATATTTATTATCGGTCATATTATATCAATAAAACATAATGATGACAGTTCATCACAAATGAATGAATGTTGTTTGGCGATTAGGCCCAGGTTTTAGTAGGATATCAATCGGGAAGGGAAGAACCGTTTCCGATGAACCCCCAAAAGAATGAAGTATGAAGTACTGAATGTGAATAATCTTACCTTGTGGGATGCAGCGGAAATCTATGGATGGAAAGGAGAGGTTAATACGTGTGAGGATTTAAGCGACTGATGCCTCCCGGGCATCCTTCCTGGACGTACAGGGCTTCCCGGCCGTACGGGGCATCCCGGACGTACGGGGCATCCCGGATGGGGCTTCCTGGACGTACAGGGCGTCCCGGACGTACGGGGCATCCCGGGTGAGCGGGGACTACCCGGACGCACCGAGCGACCCGACCAGTGCCCCGGGTGCCCGGAACGTGCGAGGCTTCCCGAATGTGCGGGGTAACCTGACTTTAGCAGGGAAACATTATACGGACCGGAGGTTTCACGACCCGGACATACGGGGCTTCCCGGACGTACGGGGCATCCTGGACGTACAGGGCAACCCGGACATACGGGGCATCCTGGCCGTACAGGGTATCCTGGACATACAGGGCATCCTGGACATACAGGGCGTCCCGGACGTACGGGGCATCCCGGAGGGGCATCCTGGCCGTACAGGGCGTCCCGGACGTACGGGGCATCCCGGGTGAGCGGGGACTACCCGGACGCACCGAGCGACCCGACCAGCACCCCGGGGCGCCCGGAACGTGCGAGGCTTCCCGAACATTTCCGTTTGCGGGGCAACCTGCTTTAGCAGGGACACGTTATACAGACCCGAAGGTTTTACAGCCTGGACATACAGGTTTAGATATGCAAAATTACACATGAGCCGTGAGGCGACATACGTGCTGACATACTAAGAACCACCACCAGTTATATGCATACGTACCAATTTGTTTAAGGTTGGAGAGACCTTTGGATAGCCAGCACGGCATTGAGGTCAGGGCGAATGTAGGATGAGAAAGCGGAGGAGGACCACCGTCCGAGTTGTTGCAGGGATGAGGACGAGACGCCTTGATTGGCAGCGGAAGTAGCTGCGCCTATTCTGAAGGAGTGCCCCGTGTATAGAAGGGGTGATAACCCGGATTTAATAAGGACCTGTTTTAAGTAGACATTGAACTGTCGTTGTGTTAAAGGAAAATTCCCTGAGATAAGGAATAATGGCGAGAGAGGATTAGAGGTAGGTCTAAGCCGTAGGAACTTGATCATGGCCTTATAAGGGCAGAACTGGGAATCGATGCGGGCGGCGATGACGGAGCAGGCGCCGCCGCATTTGGAGTGTTTAAGATATAAACTAAAATGGCTAGCGTGAAAGGATAAGTCAGAAAAGCTGACGTCTCTATTGGAATCGAAAGTGAGGGAAGCGGTGGTAAATTCGCCTGGTCTAAGAAAGGCATAAAAAGCTAGGAGAAATAGAGCGTCGAGTAGAGCATCGATATAAGGGGAGAATACCCCACTTCTAAGCTTGGAGAGCATGAGGTGTAAAGTGGAGAGTGTAATAGGGCGTCTCCGGTCTGAAACGGGGGGAAAAGTTTTAATGAGACCTTTGAGGATGAGTTTGACTGACTGGTTTGTGAACAGGCTGGGAAAGCCGGGATCGGAACAGCGAACGTTAAACTGAATCCCCGCTAAGAGGCCCCGGATGTATTGAGGTTTAAGGTGGCGATCAGTGGCGCAGTAGCACATGAAGGCACACACGGTGGAGATGAGAACAGGTTTAAGAGTGATGCCTACGGAAAAGCAAAACATCGCAAACGTTCTCCAAGCGAAATCATATGTTTTAAGGGTGGAAGTGGCTAAGCCTTTCCTCATAAAGAATCTGGCTGATTCGAGGTGCCTTTCTAGGGGGCTGCTATCTAGGAGAGAGAGAGGAGGTGCAGGGGAGGAATCTTGACGGGTTGAGCGCTGGCTCCTGGGCAGAGGTTCCGGAACTTCTGGAATTGGAAGCGAGAAAGGGAATCAGCCACTGAGTTAAGGTGGCCGGGAACGTGACGTGCGGAGATGAGGAAATTGTGGGTGATGGAAGACCACGTGATGCTTCTCATGAACGGCATGATGTCACAGCACGGGGAGCGTGCTTTGTTAATAATCCCGACCACTGATTGGTTGTCGCAGAGTACTGAGATCCGCTTCCGGGGCCAGAGGTGCCCCCACACGTGGCAGGCAACAGCAATCGGAAAGATCTCATGCAGAGCGGAGGAAGAGGCATGGCTGGGAAATGTCGGAGGCCACGAGCCTGCGAACCACTCTCCCTGAAAAAAAACCCCAAAACCCACGGATGGGGCAGCGTCCGTGAAGAATCTCATGGAGTCGGAGGAGTACACGAGGTCGTCGTAGAAGAAGGTGACGCCATTCCAGTGTGCGAGCAGGAGGGACCAAAATCGTAGGTCTGAGCGGCAGCCTTCATCTAGAAAGACGTGGTCGTGGAGGTTTTCTGCAGCCGACGCTGTATCCAGGAGTCGGGAGATGAAAGAGCGCCCCTGAGGGATGATACGCATGGCGAAATTGAGGTGCCCGAGCAGGGAGAGCAGCTGCTGCTTGTTGATAACTTGTTGTTTGCAGAAGGCTTTTGAGATGTCGCGAATGCCCTGCCCTGAGTGTCTGTGGGAAGAGACGCTTCCATGTCTACGGAGTCGAGTGTAATGCCTAAAAAATCCAGGCGTGTGTTGGGACCTAGCATTTTCTCTTCTGAGAGGGGAACACCTAACTCCTGAAAGCATGTTTGGAGTTTTGCTAGAGAGTCGCCTGAGTTGTCCCGAGGGGGATCTATGAGGAGGAAATCGTCCAATAAGTGAAGAACGGAGGGGATTCTGACGATGTTCAGGAGGATCCAGCAGAGGGCTTCGGAAAAAGAATTAAAGATACAGGGGCTACTTCTGCACCCGAAGGTTAGGCGGACAGCGAAGTAGAATTTGGATTCCCACCTGATACCGAACATGTGCCACTGAGATGGGTGAATGGGAATTATTTTGAATGCGTCAGTGATATCCGCTTTGGAGAGCCACGCTCCTTGCCCTGCCAATTTGATAAGCTTGATGGCGTTATCGACTGAAGCGTAGTGAAGTGAAAAATACTCGGGGGGAATAAGGCTATTGATGCTGCAGAACGGCCCAGCGCGAGGAGCGGACAGATCGAAAATGAGCCTTTTCTTCTCGGAGTATTTGCGTGTAGCGACCCCTATTGGGCTTGTCCGGAACACTGGGAACGGAGAGGAATGGAAAGGACCGATTAAATATCCTTTGTTGAGCTCTTTTTTTATGAGCTGAGAGACTATAGTGGGTTCTTTGGCGGCTGACTGCATGTTTTTTGCCACTAGAGTCACTGAGGGGGGAGAGAGAACCCCTACCCTGAACCCTTGAGAGAGCCCTGACAACAGATAGTCAACGAACACGGGATTTGGGTGAGTTGAAAGTGCAGCTGCTAATTGTGTGGTGTTAATGGGAGTCGAGGGGTGATGTTTTAAAAGGTTTTTCCACCACGTTGATTCTGGCGCGGGAAAAGGAGCCGGCGCCTGGGGCAAACTGACCTCGGGTGGGCCTCCCTGCAAGTACTGCAAATGTGGAGAAAAGTACAATACTGGTAAGAACACACGTTCTCATTAAAAGCACTGCAAATCCCTGTGTCCCTGTGTCCCTTTGCTTAATCACCTGACGGTTTGTTTTAATGTTCCCAGGATACTGCGTGGGGACAAAACTAGACCCGGAGAGAGGTACTGAAGGGCAGAGCGGAGAGGTGTGGCCCTGCGCTCCGCAGCTAATGCATGAAACTACTTGTTGCCCGCCGGTAGCCATAACGAGCAGCTCGGTATCCAGCACGGACCAGTCCAAGCGGATGTTGCTGTGAGCTAAGTGTAGCGCTGCTTTGCTGGAGAAGCTTTTATGGTATTGGTAGAAAACTATTTTCCCATATTTTATGTGCAGATCTCCGATCATGGCCAAATAGGCGTTTAACTCCACTCTCCTTCCAGGGTAAACTGTGCAGAGAACATCGCGGAAAATGCTAAACGCTACCAGAAATTGTCCTATAGAAAGGTCTTTGAGGAGCCGGGGGTCTGCGGATTTAAATACCGCAGTAATGCTTCCTCCCGTGGCGATGGCTTTGTCGCACTCCGGGGAAGGCAGGATGAGGCTGACCAAATTGATGTCTTTCCCATCAAGGATTTTTGCCCGGAGCCGTGAGGAGATGTTAGCGGCTTGGGGGATATAGGGCCTACCTGGGAGATGAACCGGGAGGGCGGAAGTCAGAGTGTAAGAAGGAGCTATCGTGCCGGTTGTAAAATCCTGACCCGGCGGGGCCGCCAGAGAGGTTGAAGCTCCGGCCTGACTTTTCTCCATGGACTGGAGGCGAGCGTCTATTAATAGCATGGAACTTGCCAAAGATTGCAGAGTATTGGCTAGTCTACTGTCGAACGGGGGCTGAGTGCCGGAGCTCCCGGGCTGAGCGGTGCTGGGCTGCTGAGCCCCGCTGGAGTGAACCTGAAGAGTGGGGGATTTGGCCGGGCGAGCTCCTGGAGGACTCGCTTTTTTAAGCCTTTTGCCCCCGCGGCCGCGAGCGCGCCCTCGCCCTCTTCCGGAGGGGCTGGCTGGGGCTGCTGGCCTGGGTTGGGAGACCGCGCCGGAGGCTTGGTCCGCCAGTTCACGGAGCTGAGAAAGCAGGAGATCTGGGGCTGGAGTGATGCCCTGCTTCTGGAGGCGGGTGACGAGGAATTCTGTTTCTGCTGAGCGAGAGCCACTGCGGGCGCTCAGGCGAGAGCTGGAGCGACGATGATTTACAGAGCTGGATGCTTCCTCTGAAAGGGTATCGGAGATGGGATCGAGATCCTTCGAAAAAGGTAAGTCCTCTGAAGAGTCTGAATTAGACATGTTTGAGCGTTTGTTTTGTTTGTTGTATCCAGTGTTTTTAAGGTGTAAGAGGAGTGTAAACTACCAGCTTTGCGCGTTGACACCTGGAAGACAGCTGATAGGAAAAGGGAGAGCATATATAGAGGGGTTAACAGGTGCGATGATTAGGCTTGTAAATGGAGGGGTGTGATAGGTTTAGCTGAGGAAAGGCGCTCCCTGTCATTTAGATGCAGGGAGCAAGTATTGCCATGACGAGCAATACGGAGTGTTAGGTCTTCCTGTCTGAACTTGCGCTAAGCTTCATTAGTAGTACTATAAGGAAGGGACATTTTTGGTCAACACATTTCAGGGAATGTGGGAAACAGCTGTCCAAAGAAAAGTTAGAGATATCTTGAAAATTATAGTTGTAATCATGAATTAATAAATGATTAAGATGGACTTTTATTAATCCCTCGTGGGGAAATTGTTTCTCTGCATTTGACCCATCCTAGTGTTAGGAGCAGTGTGCTGCCATTTTGAACGGCGCCCGGGGAGCAGTGTGGGGAACGGTGCCTTGCTCAGGGACACCTCGGTAGCACTTGGTCTTGCAGGGACTTGAACTGGTGACCTTCCAGTTGCCAAGCCAAGTCCCTATCGACTTCGCCACCACCGCCCATGGCGCTCCATATATGACTGATTTTTGTAGACAAAGGATACTGGCCTATGCTGAAATATCAAAGTCTCTGCAGAGCACGACACATGGCCAAAAAGACTGAGACCAACTGACCTTTGACCCTGACTGACAGTGTAACTTGAGAAGGCACTGTCAATGACTGACTCTGGGGTGAACCTGACCAAGACTTTACAACCTGACAGTGTGAGTGTGAATGTGAGTGTATGTCTGCATGTGATCAGTGCAACTGCATGATTTAAAACAATGACTAATCAAGCATGTTTTTGGACTAACACATTATTCTGGGGCTCTGTGGGAAATGATGGATGTACATTTGTGAATGATGTTTGGTATTTTCTTATAATCCATTATTACCTGAAGGTTTTCTTCCCATACAGGATTTTGTTACAAATGAGTTCATGTGTAAAAAGGGGGAGTGTAAACTTCACAATCTACATTTTTCAATCTGACCATTGATTGACAGTTTTAGAATTAAGCTGCTCCATATATGGGGATAAGCTACTGTTTGATGAATGTTGACATGTTTCTAATATTGATTGAGTTATAACAGGTAACACAGATGCAGAATCAGTGGCCAAGGGGCTACTGTGAGAGATGTAAGTCCAGAATGGAATACTGAATAAGTTGACCTGTGATGATGAAACAATGTTGTAATATTTCAACAGGTATTAAAGTAACTGAGGTTTGAAATGTAGAAAGAACATATTACAGTTAAAGCTAAAACATAGTAATGTAATGAGACATAATTAAATTTAGACAACATCATGTAACTAGCCTGGTAAAGAAGTAAAAGCCATAGACGTTATTGTTTAGGTCATTATGGGGATATACATTTAATCTAAATTCATAATAGAAAGACATTTGATGACAGTTTGTTGGAATTCTGTATTCATTTTTTCAGCTTGATAATATCTAAGCACTGACAGGTAAAAGCAGGATCACCAGGAAATCATTCACTTTGTCAGTATCATGATTTTGGTTGTTTTTGAATCCATAGCATTAGTGTGTTTCTTTACCAGAAACATTAGCAGTTCATATTATATTTAGATTTTAAATAGGATCTCAAGGATTTCATTTAAGAATAACACAGATGCTTGTCAGAAATTCAGAGCTATTGAAATATGTTATTTAGTTCACCTAAAGATGTTGGGGTTTTGTTTTGTTGGCACAGTCCAAGTATTAAGATTCTGAAGCTGCACTGGCAGATAAGAGGTCTACAGTTAATTTAGAAAACCTGTTCACAGACCCACCAACAGGCTCCAAGCGGCCTACGCAGTGGTGGGTCAAACAGCTGAGGGCCCAGGAGCCCTGAGCGTAGGCTTAAGGGATAGGTATCAGATTTCTCCACACAGGTTGCTAACGCCAAAAGGGGGACCTGAGGAGCAGGAAGCCGACACAGCGGAGTTCGTCTGGCTGAAGGTCATCAGGCCAAAGTGGCTCAACCCCAGGCTCTCCGGCTCCGACCGAGTGACCCAGCGGACCTCTCATGCCGTCCGCCTAGGAGGAAAGGGGGACAGCTGGTGCTAGTGTGCGGGTGGAAACCACCTGCTAGGACCGGGGACGACATCAGGACGGACGTGACCCTCGCAGAGGAGGTCGACTCGGAAGCAGCCATCAGCGGACCGGAGAAGGAGGATCGGGAAGACATCTCTCCAGCATCGACCCGGAAGCCGCCATCAGCGGGCCGGAGGAGGAGGATCCAGAAGACATTTCTCTAGCAGGCAGCCCAGAAGCCGCCGTCAGCGGATCGGGGGGACAAAGACACGGCAAGCCAAGACGGCACAGGGGACTACACTCTCCGCTGAAACAGGTTGATATAGCCGGTGTGGAGTTTGTTTTAATATCCCATTTTTTGAGGAACTTTGTTTTAATATCCCATTTTTTGAGGAACTTTGTTTTAATAACCCATTTTTTTGAGGGAGAAGCTGCCCCTTCGTACCAAATGCCCTTGTTGGCTTACGCGTCGGAGGAGGACGAGCACGATGACTCAGCCGACAAGGACCATTTTTTTTTAACATATTTTGGTCTCCCTCCACTGTCATAAGAAGTTGTTGGTGGACTGTTCCTAAAGATTTAAAGTGCTCTAAATCCCAGCGTCTGATGGATTTATATAAATGTTGGGGAACATACAGTAGAAAAGAATGACAGTGGTTATGTTTCAAATGCTGTGTATAAGTTGATCTCTGAAGGGGGATTAAATTAAACGGGTATTATCTTGAAACTGTATTGAAGTGAACATGTATTATTTGGGACTGTTTTAAAGTAATCCTATATATATAAACCTTCTCACTCAATGACCCAGATACCCTGCTACACACACATACACACACACACACACACACACACACACACACACACACACACACACACACACACACACACACACACACACACACACACACACACACACACACACACACACACACACACACACACACACACACACACACACACACACACACACACACACACACACACACACACACACACACGGGTGGTTTGTCAGGACTTTTTCCTCGTACCAGTTCAAACACTGACTTATGGGGACCCACCTTTCCCTTTGCCGTAGAGAGACAGCAGAGTGTTTGAACTGATCATAAAAAATCCAGCTACATTTCTGGCTATTTAGAATTCAGTTTTGGTAAAAGAGTGTAGAGATCTGAAGACCTGAAATTCTACAGGACTGTGAGGACGGGGGCGGAACTGGGCGGGAGTGGGCGTTTCCTGACACAATTATGACTTATGAGAACCCCTCTGGATTAGCTGGACATTACCCATACACACCCATACACAAAGCAAGTCCCTGAGTTATGAGGACCACAATGGTATATCTGGACAATATACACACACACAGAATTGTAGAAAACCTGTACTCATGAGGACAATAATGGTTTCACTGGACATTATCCTCAAACATGTGTTGCGCAATATTTTGTTACTGAAAAAGTAGCCCAATACTTCCATTTATTTTAAATGTTGAACAGAAAAAAGTATTTAACTTAGGAGAGCAATGGTACAAAGAGCAGACCACTTTCTCATGTTCACAGACCTCAGTGTTCAGAGACCTGAACATCAAGATATGCAGCTTTTTTCTTGTTGCTTTGATGACAAACACCTGTTTTTAATAACCATATGCAGGGATTTTGCGATGGACAATACAAGTATTTCTGACAATCTCTTTACCAGTCGGCTGCCATTGAAAAGTGACAGAGGATTTTATTCTGACAGAGACTTCGACATATGATAGAACCTGCGCAGCCTAAAATGATCATGAAGGAAGTGAAATATTGAGAAATGCTGTCTTTTTAGTGGACAAGTGAATATTAAGTTGATTGAGTTGCAGTAACGTTATGCTATAAAAGAACTACAGCAGGGTCGCTGCTTCCACGTCTCGCCAACTTAAGATCCATATTCAAAGCTACAGACTCTAAATGGAACAAGTTGAAGCATTTGTTTTAACAGTTTGTAGGAGGCAGGGACTTGCTTTCAAGCAGAACAGGGGCAAACACATTTAGAGGAGTGTTTTACGTTCGGCGTAATGACGTACAACGGCCTCGACAACTTCTGTAGTCCTATTCAGCCACTTGGTAACAACCATCGTTTTTCAGACACGTCAACTCTTCAGAAATCACCAGTGGGGTCACTGCTGATGATTTAATGTCCTAGAACAAAACGTGATCCGTCTCTTAAATGTGTCTCAACCACAGACCTTATTTCCAGATATTTCCCTAAGTCCTATAGATAAATCCCATTGGCTCTGAGACGAGGGAACAGGAAGTGGTGAAATTCTGACTCACTTCCTGGTTTTAGGACTCATTCCTGCACCACTATTTGGAGTTCACCTATACACACACAAACACAGAGGCCATTGTTATGATGAGCTCAAAAGGGATAATGGTTATAATTCTTAAACAAACCTAACAAAACCTAAGCTATGAGGAAATCTAGTATAACTGAACATTTTATACACACACACACTAGCCTAATAATTAGGGCCGGGACTTTAACGCGTTAATTAAGATTAATTAATTACACAAAAATTAACGCGTTAAAAAAATTAACGCATTTTAATCGCACTTTAAACGCACTTATTTTTGCACAGCGGAACGTTTCTCACTGGATGAGTTTCAGGCGTACCGATTATACTGGAGCACCAACTAACGTTCATGACTTCAGCATGGGACTTCAAACAACAACAAACCACGGTGAACAATAGTCAAACATGAACGAACAAGCTGATGAGACCGCTTTGGTCGGCCCCGTGGATGGGAAATTTTGTTTTAAAAAAACGGACGGATGGAAGCGTCGACAAGAGCACGGTTGTGTGCAAATTATGCAAAAAGTAAAACTAAACATATCTATAACTCGTTTAGGTAGTTTGAGAGGTAATTAAAATAGCTACGTGTGATATTCTAACCTGAAGTGTGTGTTTTGTTCCGCTCACCGCTGCATGTGGTTATGCAGAGCTGCGTGTCGAGCAAGCGGCAAACTCTGGGGAAGAGCCGGGAAGCCAATACGGAAGTGCCACACACTGCAGTTCATATATTGGCCGATAGGCGATGGCTGCAGAAAGGAGCAATTTCCATAGACCCCCATGTTAAAATGCCCAATTTTACAGCAGAAAAAAACATGTTTCTACCCCTGGCTCCATACATTTTATTATCGATATAGTTAGATTCCACCTTCATGATTATGGATCTGTGAGTGAATTGTTTTCTAACGCGACCCTTTTATTTATATTAGGTCTTAAAGTTTGTGCATCAATTAGGGCGTGGTCACATTGAGTGACGGCTTTGTCAAGTGCCTGCCGCTGTTAGCTTCTTGTCTCTCTGCTAGCTGCTCCGTGAAGCTAGATACAGGGACTCTGCCTGCTCAGCTCATCCAGGAAACACAACTTGTAGCCGGCCGTGGTTGTTTGTTCTTCATGCTTATATATCGGACTATTGTGACTCGCTCTGCGGTTAAAACAGACGGTGCATGAATGCGGTAAGTAACATTTGAGTCCTTTATTTATGTGTTAATGATTTTAATCAGCTACGTAATGAATGGTAAGCCTTGGGTTAGCATGTAAGCTAGTGGTAGCTACATCGGTGCTAACGATTGTAATCGTAGCCTCCAAGTTAAAATCATAGACTGTATATATAAAGGTTAAAACGAAATAGACAAGTGTTAAGTGGGATAATACTGTTGAATAAACGGCTTCTGTTTGAGGTTGATAAAATAAGGTTACATCCTTGTAATTTAGAGATATTTTATTATGTAGGTAGAACTGTATGCATCTAAGGTTAATTTAAATTGGCTATGCTCAAGTATGTAGACAAGCTAATGTCGGTATGTGAAATCAACCTCACAATAAGATGTTGTATATTACAATTATTAATGTCATATTTCAAGATGATTACTTAGATATTACAATATGGTTGATTGAGCTGGAGTTCATTATCGAGCTACACGTTAACGTCATAGTCATCTGAAGAACGAACCCAAACCTTATTGTTTTTATTAATGCATTACCAAATGGGTATCAAATAAACAGTAAGCATTGGTAACACAACTTCCAAGTTACAGTAAAATAAAAAGGACCCTGACTCGGAACAATACACTATCCAACATGTTCAACAGAAGAGAATCAGTCATATTGTTGTACACATGGTACTTACATATATATATCTGTTTGTTTAAGGTGTCCAGGTGATTGCAGACAGGCTGGACCAGAGAGTGAGAAACAGAACTGGACTCCTCACAGCAGTGAACTTCAGCTCAGGTACAAAGACTCTTTTGTCATACTGTACAAAGAATCAAGAAAGATATTGGTTTAAATGAATGAAGTATTGACTTGAATACACTGATATACATTCCAATACACAATACTAAATACCAGATCACCTACACATCAGTTAAGTTGAGGGTTTATTCCATGCAAAAAGTTACATTTTAGATATTTAGCAATATGACTTTGTCAGCTTTCTAATTTAATGTATTGAGGCAAAGATATTTAACACAGTGAGAACTGCTACTATTTATCTCTCAATATTGTCTGTAAAAACGTGGTAAAAGTTATTCTTTCAGTGAGACAACAGAGCAAGCTTCTACAGTTGCACTACGTTTTGTAACAGTTAAATATTATTTTGATAATAACATATATTTCAATGTTGATGAACTTCATACTGTTCATTCATAATCTGATTGCTCACTGTTAAAAAAACCATTACAATTACAAAATAATTATATCTACAGCCCCTAAACACACAACACAACGCTTTCATAAATAACACACTTGTTCTGCAATAATATGTTTTATGTTTCCTGTCATTTTTTGTTAGGAAAGGACATGCCTGAAAGACACGACATTTTCTCCTTCTCTGAGGGTCAAGAAGAGCATCCAAGAGGAACATTAAAAGCTGATGTTATGAGACACTCCATCAGCTGATTATTCTATTTGCCTCACTTTATGAGCTTTACATTGCTTGTGCCTTATACGCAGAGTTTGCAACATCACAAATAAATGGGGCCAATCTTCAGTCAGATGTGAATGTGTAATCTAACATTTTCAGTAAGAATAATGGACGAAAGGAGTGCAAATACAAATACAATTTATTGAAATGTGAACCAAAAGTTAATCAAATGTTTTAAATAAAAAAGCACATATGGACAGAAGGTGTAAACCTATTACATTATAAGTAAACCATTAGTCAAATAACGTGACAGACTAGGCCTGTGCAGTTGGTATGAGCTGTGCCCAGCATGGGCTCCTCTATCATGCCTGGTCCTCCTCGCTGAGGAAAGACCCTCAGTCCTCTCCACACCAACAGACTGGACGTCCATCACACGGAGGTTTCTCCCTGAAGTCTCTGCAGCTCTCTGGACAACATGCTGTCTCATCCGTCCACACTGAATATGAGAGGGGAAAATGAAAATAATAAATGCTTTAGACAATAAGAAACATAAAGTTGACTGTTGAGTTGCTCAGTTTTTTTAGATTGTCAATACTATTACTGTATAACTAATATATCAGGTTAAGAGGCACATTCAAATAAGATTGGTCTTTAAATACATGTTGTCTTTTGAATTGTTTGTCTAAAGTCAAGGATCTAGAACTGGTACTTAGTTTTAATGATACAGTCTGGTTATTATGCTGTTTGGAGGAGGCCTCTCAGGTAAGAGCACTAACTAGCTACCATCACATGTACCTTAGCTTGACTTAAACGTATAATTAAGTGATATCAAAATACAAATAACTAATGTCATGCAAACATATTAATATTTGCTTGATTCCAGTGTTGATTTAGCACAATTGCATACAAACATTAGGGTTTTAAGATTCTGAAGTATTATGCTAAAAACTCAATAACTTAGATTATTATTTATAGTTTGGCCTGAATAGTTTTATGTCCGCTTACCTTAGAAACGTAAAATGCGACGGCGGTGTGCAGATGGGGAGCATGTTAGCTTAGCTTGGTAGCTTCAGCTAGCTCTGGAACTTCCAGCTCGGTGGCAGCAGGTCCCGCCTCGGCTCCGCCCTTTGCCCTTATTTGGAGCAGGCTGGAACAGGCGGGAGTTGAACTCTGACGTCACTGTCGAGCCGTTAGTGGCCGATCCGCCTACTAAGGGCTTCACGGCAACTCTGCAGATTCCTATGGGTGACGTCACGGACCCTACGTCCATTTATATATACAGTCTATGGTGTCGAGTCTCGACTCGTCAGCAGCAGCTGATCTCTCTCTCCCGTCAGATTAGACTTCACTCGCGTTTATGTCCATATCGATCAGATCCAGCTAGTTCTAGCTAATGATATGACTACCTGCTTATAAAAGACAACTACACAATAAGTGTCGCTATGCAACTGGATGAGGCACAAAGTATAGCGCAGCATTATGCATTTGTTACATGCCCACCGGAACCCCCGAGGCATTACCAACAGATCAACGCACAATCAACCCATACAGGACATCTCTTTCTCCACATTAAGTGTTAGACATTAGAGTTGACCAGAGGCGGATTTAGGATTGTAGGAGATCCGGGGCTTAGCCCAGGAGTTGTTGGTGGGGGGGGACCAAAAATATATTTTTTTAAATATTGAAGTTAAAAGCATCAATCTGGTGCACTTTGAGAGCACATTAACCCTACCTTAATAATACCTTAAAGGGGGACATATCATGCTATATTGAACAATATTGTAGGGCCATACTATATAAAGTATATAAATAGTTTTTCTTTCAAAATACCAAACAGATCCTGCATTTTAGCCATGCCTCATTTCACTCTATTTGCTCCTTCCAGCGCTGTTTTTGCAGGGGGCTGATTCTGTGAGCTGCACCTGACCACACCCCCTGCAGGAGAGGGGAGCGTGCTTTGAGATCAGCTGCTGGGCTGCAGCGGGAGAAGAGGGGGAAAAAAGAGATCTCCGTCCTCCGTGTTTTATTCTTATATTATTATTATTATGAGTCGTTATTCATTTGTTTTAAAGCTCAATAAATAACAAAGAAGACCTTTGACCGGCACTTTTTCTAATTTGTCCGGAAGATTTCAACTTTAACAGACCTCGTTCCTTGGAAGAGCCGGAGAGGAAGGTGTTTGTCATCTACTGGTGGACTACCGGAGAAAATTACAGCGAGGGAGGGATTGCATTGAATTACAGCAGCGGGAGCAAACGCTTCCCTCGGGGAGGGAGAAAAAGAGCCAGAGCAGAGTAGAAAGGGCAACCATGCGCGGGAAGTCTTCTTCGCTACTTTTGTGGCAGACTACAGCGCCACTTACAGGCCTGGCATATGTACTACAGCGTCTCCAGCGCAATGGCCGGCCGTGGCCCAACCCCACATTCCCCTGATAGGTGGAGAATTGACCAATAAGCGGAGCACCACTTCTGTGACGTAGAAAATAATTCAAGATCAGTCTGTATCAGATCCGTTGCAGCCCGTTTTTAGAGATTTGGGTATGGAGGAAAGAGAGAGGGTTGCGTTTTCTGACACTTGGATGCTGAAATATCAAAGTCTCTGCAGAGCACGACACATGGCCAAAAAGCTGAGACCAACTGACCTTTGACCCTGACTGACAGTGTAACTTGAGAAGGCACTGTCAATGACTGACTCTGGGGTGAACCTGACCAAGACTTTACAACCTGACAGTGTGAGTGAATGTGAGTGTATGTCTGCATGTGATCAGTGCAACTGCATGATTTAAAACAATGACTAATCAAGCATGTTTTTGGACTAACACATTATTCTGGGGCTCTGTGGGAAATGATGGATGTACATTTGTGAATGATGTTTGGTATTTTCTTATAATCCATTATTACCTGAAGGTTTTCTTCCCATACAGGATTTGTTACAATGAGTTCATGTGTAAAAAGGGGGAGTGTAAACTTCACAATCTACATTTTTCAATCTGACCATTGATTGACAGTTTTAGAATTAAGCTGCTCCATATATGGGGATAAGCTACTGTTTGATGAATGTTGACATGTTTCTAATATTGATTGAGTTATAACAGGTAACACAGATGCAGAATCAGTGGCCAAGGGGCTACTGTGAGAGATGTAAGTCCAGAATGGAATACTGAATAAGTTGACCTGTGATGATGAAACAATGTTGTAATATTTCAACAGGTATTAAAGTAACTGAGGTTTGAATGTAGAAAGAACATATTACAGTTAAAGCTAAAACATAGTAATGTAATGAGACATAATTAAATTTAGACAACATCATGTAACTAGCCTGGTAAAGAAGTAAAAGCCATAGACGTTATTGTTTAGGTCATTATGGGGATATACATTTAATCTAAATTCATAATAGAAAGACATTTGATGACAGTTTGTTGGAATTCTGTATTCATTTTTTCAGCTTGATAATATCTAAGCACTGACAGGTAAAGCAGGATCACCAGGAAATCATTCACTTTGTCAGTATCATGATTTTGGTTGTTTTTGAATCCATACATTAGTGTGTTTCTTTACCAGAAACATTAGCAGTTCATATTATATTTAGATTTTAAATAGGATCTCAAGGATTTCATTTAAGAATAACACAGATGCTTGTCAGAAATTCAGAGCTATTGAAATATGTTATTTAGTTCACCTAAAGATGTTGGGGTTTGTTTTGTTGGCACAGTCCAAGTATTAAGATTCTGAAGCTGCACTGGCAGATAAGAGGTCTACAGTTAATTTAGAAAACCTGTTCACAGACCCACCAACCGGCTCCAAGCGGCCTACGCAGTGGTGGGTCAAACAGCTGGGGGCCCAGGAGCCCTGAGCGTAGGCTTAAGGGGTATCAGATTTCTCCACACAGGTTGGTGACGCCAAAAGGGGGACCTGAGGAGCAGGAAGCCGACACAGCGGAGTTCGTCTGGCTGAAGGTCATCAGGCCCACGTGGCTCAACCCCAGGTTCTCCGGCTCCGACCGAGTGACCCAGCGGACCTCTCATGCCGTCCGCCTAGGAGGAAAGGGGGACAGCTGGTGCTAGTGTGCTGGTGGAAACCACCTGCTAGGACCGGGACGACATCAGGACGGACGTGACCCTCGCAGAGGAGGTCGACTCGGAAGCAGCCATCAGCGGACCGGAGAAGGAGGATCGGGAAGACATCTCTCCAGCATCGACCCGGAAGCCGCCATCAGCGGGCCGGAGGAGGAGGATCCAGAAGACATTTCTCTAGCAGGCAGCCCAGAAGCCGCCGTCAGCGGATCGGGGGGACAAAGACACGGCAAGCCAAGACGGCACAGGGGACTACACTCTCCGCTGAAACAGGTTGATATAGCCGGTGTGGAGTTTGTTTTAATATCCCATTTTTTGAGGAACTTTGTTTTAATATCCCATTTTTTGAGGAACTTTGTTTTAATAACCCATTTTTTGAGGGAGAAGCTGCCCCTTCGTACCAAATGCCCTTGTTGGCTTACGCGTCGGAGGAGGACGAGCACGATGACTCAGCCGACAAGGACCATTTTTTTTAACATATTTTGGTCTCCCTCCACTGTCATAAGAAGTTGTTGGTGGACTGTTCCTAAAGATTTAAAGTGCTCTAAATCCCAGCGTCTGATGGATTTATATAAATGTTGGGGAACATACAGTAGAAAAGAATGACAGTGGTTATGTTTCAAATGCTGTGTATAAGTTGATCTCTGAAGGGGGATTAAATTAAACGGGTATTATCTTGAAACTGTATTGAAGTGAACATGTTATTTGGGACTGTTTTAAAGTAATCCTATATATATAAACCTTCTCACTCAATGACCCAGATACCCTGCTACACACACACACACACACACACACACACACACACACACACACACACACACACACACACACACACACACACACACACACACACACACACACACACACACACACACACACACACACCACACACACACACACACACACACACACACACACACACACACACACACACACGGGTATGGTTTGTCAGGACTTTTTCCTCGTACCAGTTCAAACACTGACTTATGGGGACCCACCTTTCCCTTTGCCGTAGAGAGACAGCAGAGTGCTTGAACTGATCAAAAAATCAGCTACATTTCTGGCTATTTAGAATTCAGTTTTGGTAAAAGAGTGTAGAGATCTGAAGACCTGAAATTCTACAGGACTGTGAGGACGGGGGCGGGGGCGGGACTGGGCGTTTCCTGACACATTATGACTTATGAGAACCCCTCTGGATTAGCTGGACATTACCCATACACAAAGCAAGTCCCTGAGTTATGAGGACCACAATGGTATATCTGGACAATATACACACACACAGAATTGTAGAAAACCTGTACTCATGAGGACAATAATGGTTTCACTGGACATTATCCTCAAACATGTGTTGCGCAATATTTTGTTATTGAAAAAGTAGCCCAATACTTCCGTTTGTTTGACATGTTGAACAGAAAAAAGTTTAACTTAGGAGAGCAATGGTACAAAGAGCAGACCACTTTCTCATGTTCACAGACCTCAGAGTTCAGAGACCTGAACATCAAGATATGCAGCTTTTTTCTTGTTGCTTTGATGACAAACACCTGTTTTTAATAACCATATGCAGGGATTTTGCGATGGACAATACAAGTATTTCTGACATCTCTTTACCAGTCGGCTGTCATTGAAAAGTGACAGAGGATTTTATTCTGACAGAGACTTCGACATATGATAGAACCTGCGCAGCCTAAAATGATCATGGAAGGAAGTGAAATATTGAGAAATGCTGTCTTTTTAGTGGACAAGTGAATATTAAGTTGATTGAGTTGCAGTAACGTTATGCTATAAACGAACTACAGCAGGGTCGCTGCTTCCACGTCTCGCCAACTTAAGATCCATATTCAAAGCTACAGACTCTAAATGGAACAAGTTGAAGCGTTTGTTTTAACAGTTTGCAGGAGGCAGGGACTTGCTTTCAAGCAGAACAGGGGCAAACACAATTTAGAGGAGTGTTTTACGTGTTCGGCGTAATGACGTACACGGCCTCGACAACTTCTGTAGTCCTATTCAGCCACTTGGTAACAACCATCGTTTTTCAGACACGTCACTCTTCAGAAATCACCAGTGGGGTCACTGCTGATGATTTAATGTCCTAGAACAAAACGTGACCGTCTCTTAAATGTGTCTCAACCACAGACCTTATTTCCAGATATTTCCCTAATTCCTATAGAGAAATCCCATTGGCTCTGAGACGAGGGAACAGGAAGTGGTGAAATGCTGACTCACTTCCTGGTTTTAGGACTCATTCCTGCACCACTATTTGGAGTTCACCTATACACACACAAACACAGAGGCCATTGTTATGATGAGCTCAAAAGGGATAATGGTTATAATTCTTAAACAAACCTAACAAAACCTAAGCTATGAGGAAATCTAGTATAACTGAACATTTTATACACACACACACTAGCCTAATAATTAGGGCCGGGACTTTTAACGCGTTAATTAAGATTAATTAATTACACAAAAATTAAAGCGTTAAAAAATTAACGCATTTTTAATCGCACTTTAAAACGCACTTATTTTTGCACAGCGGAACGTTTCTCACTGGATGAGTTTCAGGCGTACGATTATACTGGAGCACCAACTAACGTTCATGACTTCCGCATGGGACTTCAAACAACAACAAACCACGGTGAACAATAGTCAAACATGAACGAACAAGCTGTGATGAGACCGCTTTGGTCGGCCCCGTGGATGGGAAATTTTGTTTTAAAAAACGGACGGCATGGAAGCGTCGACAAGAGCACGGTTGTGCTGCAAATTATGCAAAAAGTAAAACTAAACATATCTATAACTCGTTTAGGTAGTTTGAGAGGTAATTAAAATAGCTACGTGTGAATATTCTAACCTGAAGTGTGTGTTTTGTTCCGCTCACACCGCTGCATTTGGTTATGCAGAGCTGCGTGTCGAGCAAGCGGCAAACTCTGGGAAGAGCCGGGAAAGCCAATACGGAAGTGCCACACACTGCAGTTCATATATTGGCCGATAGGCGATGGCTGCAGAAAGGAGCAATTTCCATAGACCCCCATGTTAAAATGCCCAATTTTACAGCAGAAAAAACCTGTTTCTACCCCTGGCTCCATACATTTTATTATCGATATAGTTAGATTCCACCTTCATGATTATGGATCTGTGAGTGAATTGTTTTCTAACGCGACCCTTTTATTTATATTAGGTCTTAAAGTTTGTGCATCAATTAGGGCGTGGTCACATGAGTGACGGCTTTGTCAAGTGCCTGCCGCTGTTAGCTTCTTGTCTCTCTGCTAGCTGCTCCGTGAAGCTAGATACAGGGACTCTGCCTGCTCAGCTCATCCAGGAAACACAACTTGTAGCCGGCCGTGGTTGTTGTTCTTCATGCTTATATATCGGACTATTGTGACTCGCTCTGCGGTTTTTTAAAACAGACGGTGCATGAATGCGGTAAGTAACATTTGAGTCCTTTATTTATGTGTTAATGATTTTAATCAGCTACGTAATGAATGGTAAGCCTTGGGTTAGCATGTAAGCTAGTGGTAGCTACATCGGTGCTAACGATTGTAATCGTAGCCTCCAAGTTAAAATCATAGACTGTATATATAAAGGTTAAAACGAAATAGACAAGTGTTAAGTGGGATAATACTGTTGAAATAAACGGCTTCTGTTTGAGGTTGATAAAATAAGGTTACATCCTTGTAATTTAGAGATATTTTATTATGTAGGTAGAACTGTATGCATCTAAGGTTAATTTAAATTGGCTATGCTCAAGTATGTAGACAAGCTAATGTCGTGTATGTGAAATCAACCTCACAATAAGATGTGTGTATATTACAATTATTAATGTCATATTTCAAGATGATTACTTAGATATTACAATATGGTTGATTGAGCTGGAGTTCATTATCGAGCTTACACGTTAACGTCATAGTCATCTGAAGAACGAACCCAAACCTTATTGTTTTTATTAATTGCATTACCAAATGGGTATCAAATAAACAGTAAGCATTGGTAACACAACTTCCAAAGTTACAGTAAAATAAAAAGGACCCTGACTCGGACAATACACTATCCAACATGTTCAACAGAAGAGAATCAGTCATATTGTTTGTACACATGGTACTTTACATATATATATCTGTTTGTTTAAGGTGTCCAGGTGATGCAGACAGGCTGGACCAGAGAGTGAGAAACAGAACTGGACTCCTCACAGCAGTGAACTTCAGCTCAGGTACAAAGACTCTTTTGTCATACTGTACAAGAATCAAGAAAGATATTGGTTTAAATGAATGAAGTATTGACTTGAATACACTGATATACATTCCAATACACAATACTAAATACCAGATCACCTACACATCAGTTAAGTTGAGGGTTTATTCCATGCAAAAAGTTACATTTTAGATATTTAGCAATATGACTTTGTCAGCTTTCTAATTTAATGTATTGAAGGCAAAGATATTAACACAGTGAGAACTGCTACTATTTATCTCTCAATATTGTCTGTAAAAACGTGGTAAAAGTTTATTCTTTCAGTGAGACAACAGAGCAAGCTTCTACAGTTGCACTACGTTTTGTAACAGTTAAATATTATTTTGATAATAACATATATTTCAATGTTGATGAACTTCATACTGTTCATTCATAATCTGATTGCTCACTGTTAAAAAAAACCATTACAATTACAAAATAATTATATCTACAGCCCCTAAACACACAAACACAACGCTTTCATAAATAACACACTTGTTCTGCAATAATATGTTTTATGTTTCCTGTCATTTTTGTTAGGAAAGGACATGCCTGAAAGACACGACATTTTCTCCTTCTCTGAGGGTCAAGAAGAGCATCCAAGAGGAACATTAAAAGCTGATGTTATGAGACACTCCATCAGCTGATTATTTCTATTTGCCTCACTTTATGAGCTTTACATTGCTTGTGCCTTATACCGCAGAGTTTGCAACATCACAAATAAATGGGGCCAATCTTCAGTCAGATGTGAATGTGTAATCTAACATTTTCAGTAAGAATAATGGACGAAAGGAGTGCAAATACAAATACAATTTATTGAAATGTGAACCAAAAGTTAATCAAATGTTTTAAATAAAAAGCACATATGGACAGAAGGTGTAAACCTATTACATTTATAAGTAAACACATTTAGTCAAATAACGTGACAGACTAGGCCTGTGCAGTTGGTATGAGCTGTGCCCAGCATGGGCTCCTCTATCAGGCCTGGTCCTCCTCGCTGAGGAAAGACCCTCAGTCCTCTCCACACCAACAGACTGGACGTCCATCACACGGAGGTTTCTCCCTGAAGTCTCTGCAGCTCTCTGGACAACATGCTGTCTCAATCCGTCCACACTGAATATGAGAGGGGGAAAATGAAAATAATAAATGCTTTAGACAATAAGAAACATAAAGTTGACTGTTGAGTTGCTCAGTTTTTTTAGATTGTCAATACTATTACTGTATAACTAATATATCAGGTTAAGAGGCACATTCAAATAAAGATTGGTCTTTAAATACATGTTGTCTTTTGAATTGTTTGTCTAAAGTCAAGGATCTAGAACTGGTACTTAGTTTTAATGATACAGTCTGGTTATTATGCTGTTTGGAGGAGGCCTCTCAGGTAAGAGCACTAACTAGCTACCATCACATGTACCTTAGCTTGACTTAAACGTATAATTAAGTGATATCAAAATACAAATAACTAATGTCATGCAAACATATTAATATTTGCTTGATTCCAGTGTTGAATTTAGCACAATTGCATACAAACATTAAGGGGTTTTAAGATTCTGAAGTATTATGCTAAAAACTCAATAACTTAGATTATTATTTATAGTTTTGCTGAATAGTTTTATGTCCGCTTACCTTAGAAACGTAAAATGCGACGGCGGTGTGCAGATGGGGAGCATGTTAGCTTAGCTTGGTAGCTTCAGCTAGCTCTGGAACTTCCAGCTCGGTGGCAGCAGGTCCCGCCTCGGCTCCGCCTCTTTGCCCTTATTTGGAGCAGGCTGGAACAGGCGGGAGTTGAACTCTGACGTCACTGTCGAGCCGTTAGTGGCCGACTCCGCCTACTAAGGGCTTCACGGCAACTCTGCAGATTCCTATGGGTGACGTCACGGACCCTACGTCCATTTATATATACAGTCTATGGTGTCGAGTCTCGACTCGTCAGCAGCAGCTGATCTCTCTCTCCCGTCAGATTAGACTTCACTCGCGTTTATGTCCATATCGATCAGATCCAGCTAGTTCTAGCTAATGATATGACTACCTGCTTATTAAAAGACAACTACACAATAAGTGTCGCTATGCAACTGGATGAGGCCACAAAGTATAGCGCAGCATTATGCATTTGTTTACATGCCCACCGGAACCCCGAGGCATTACCAACAGATCAACGCACAATCAACCCATACAGGACATCTCTTTCTCCACATTAAGTGTTAGACATTAGAGTTGACCAGAGGCGGATTTAGGATTGTAGGAGATCCGGGGCTTAGCCCAGGAGTTGTTGGTGGGGGGGGACCAAAAATATATTTTTTTAAATATTGAAGTTAAAAGCATCAATCTGGTGCACTTTGAGAGCAACATTAACCCTACCTTAATAATACCTTAAAGGGGACATATCATGCTATATTTGAACAATATATTGTAGGGCCATACCTATATAAAGTATATAAATAGTTTTTCTTTCAAAATACCAAACAGATCCTGCATTTTAGCCATGCCTCATTTCACTCTATTTGCTCCTTCCAGCGCTGTTTTTGCAGGGGGCTGATTCTGTGAGCTGCACCTGACCACACCCCCCTGCAGGAGAGGGGAGCGTGCTTTGAGATCAGCTGCTGGGCTGCAGCGGGGAGAAGAGGGGGAGAAAAAGAGATCTCCGTCCTCCGTGTTTTATTCTTATATTATTATTATTATATAGAGTCGTTATTCATTTGTTTTAAAGCTCAATAAATAACAAAGAAGACCTTTGACCGGCACTTTTCTAATTTTGTCCGGAAGATTTCAACTTTAACAGACCTCGTTCCTTGGAAGAGCCGGAGAGGAAGGTGTTTGTCATCTACTGGTGGACTACCGGAGAAAATTACAGCGAGGGAGGGATTGCATTGAATTACAGCAGCGGGAGCAAACGCTTCCCTCGGGGAGGGAGAAAAAGAGCCAGAGCAGAGTAGAAAGGGCAACCATGCGCGGGAAGTCTTCTTCGCTACTTTTGTGGCAGACTACAGCGCCACTTACAGGCCTGGCATATGTACTACAGCGTCTCCAGCGCAATGGCCGGCCGTGGCCCAACCCCACATTCCCCTGATAGGTGGAGAATTGACCAATAAGCGGAGCACCACTTCTGTGACGTAGAAAATAATTCAAGATCAGTCTGTATCAGATCCGTTGCAGCCCCGTTTTTAGAGATTTGGGTATGGAGGAAAAGAGAGAGGGTTGCGTTTTCTGACACTTGGTGAGTTCCCTGGAACACCGGGGACTAGGGGTGTAACGGTTCACAGAAGTCACGGTGCGGTTCGTACCTCGGTTTGGGGTCACGGTTCGGTACAACAAGAAAAAGCAAATAAAAGTCCCAAGTGCATAATTCCAGGTTTGTTGTTATTTACTTTTGAACAGTAATGCAAGTTTCAGTTTAAAAATAAGGAATTCTGACATTTTGAATAATTAACTGTATTAAACAGTTAAAAACAAACCACAAACAGCACCACACACACTCAGATGGCCATATTATCTATAATGGCTGATGTCAAACAAAAAGATTTCATCAAGCTGTAAAACTAAAAAGAATGTCTTGAAAATATGACATCATAAATTATAAGAAAGTGTTTCCAGAGCGCAAAGTCGTGTGATGCCTTCTGATGTGATTTAGCATGTTTGGCATGTGTTTCCATTAGCATACCGCACCGCTATCGAACAACGCAGATACACCGTCCTCTTCCGATCCACTGCGCATTGCTTATCGTTTTATAGATCTATTCTCATCCACCATCTTTGTTTGTGACGTAAAGAGTGTAAGAGTCACGTTTCTGAATCGGGCACTCTGAGTGGATGCAGTCACAGCCAATCGGATTCAGAGTGTTGCCTGTCAGTTCCGTTGCCTGTCAGTTCCGTTGCTATGGTTCCGTTGTTATGTGTACTGAAACGAGAGTCGGTATAATTCCACGCGCGAAAATAAAATAAAAATTGGAATACGTTATTTTAGTGTCTTAAAAGTAGACTGAGGTATGAAGGGTTAACGTTACATCTTAGGATAATTTTTAGTCGTGTTCTGTATACATACTAACATATAAGGGTATTGACTTAGTGTGGTTTATCTTTTTGTCGCTGCTTTTAATTTAAACTGAGCTGTTATGTTCATCAGTAAAGTGGAACTTCTGTGTGAACTATTCATATCTTAAACTGCACTGTAACTTTTTATTCATGTATTTTTTCTTTTAATGTTTCTTTTATTATCTTTTACTGTTTTTAAATGCCTTTGTCTGAATGTCTTTCATTTTTGTAAAGCACCTTGAATTGACTTGTGTTGAAAGGTGCTATATAAATAAACTTGCCTTGCCTTGGTTACTCCATGTTTACTAGCTATAAGATTAATGTTACAGTACATCACTCTTTTTCACTTCTTACTCTGTCAGCCAGAGTGCAGATATCACCATTAGATTCACAAACCTGAAACATCATCCATTTCTTCACTGCTGGTGATGACATTGTTGTCAGCTGCTGATACTGCTGCTGCTGCTGCAGCTTGTGGCGCCTGCTTCGATGAAAATAACTTTCTAATATCCATAACTTTATAGGCTATTAGCTTAAAACTTGTCAGGCACTAGGAAGGATCACTTCTTCTTTAGGGCAGGGAAGGCTACGCAGTACGCAGGCTAATGTCCCACAGCGGCTGCCTCTCTGGTGGACTCCGGTACTGCACATTACTCCCGAGACATTTAAAAAAATAAATTACATTTTTTTTTTTTTAAGTGAAACATCCGGGGCTTTTCAGAAAACATCCGGGGCTTGAGCCCAAGTAGCCACCCCCTAGCGCCGCCTCTGGAGTTGACTATTCATGTCTGTCACATACTCTTCTTGTCTGTCACATAAGTGGCGCAACTGAAGCGGTATTGCTCTAAAGGGAAATTATTTTGACCGAAGATATTTAGATTTGCCGGCTAACGGGAACTCTGACGTGTGCTTCGCGGATGCGCTCGGCTCCTCTCGACTGCTGCTCGGGTCTGCTCTGTCAGCTTCCGGATGAGGAGGCATTCGTTCGACCAATTTACAGTAGTTAACATTACAAACATTTTTAACAGGGGCCATAATAGTGTAACTAATGTTTGTTTTGGCAGTTATAACTGAATGTAATGTTTTCTACTTTTTTCCATCTGGGAAGGCATTTGCCTTCATCAGATGGAAAGTGTCTTGACCAACAACTTAAGTATTTCTTATAGCTATGCAGGGCATGCAAGCGAGCAAACACAAACAAGAACAAACAAACAAGTGAAATGAAGAATAAAATTGAAATTGTACAATATAATATTGTGGTGGTTCATCTTATAATTCAGTCTAGAGAATGCACCAGACAGCATCTAAGATCTGCAAAAATCAAAAATTTCACAGGGCCATCTCCCAAAATCCTTAATGTCATGCACTTGGACTGTAGACCACTTGGAGTAAATCCATGTGAAAATTGCTTCTCACTGTTCTCAGGTCAAATATGTATATTTGATTAAAAATGCGATTAATTTCGATTAATTAATTACAAAGCCTCTAATTAATTAGATTAATTTTTTTAATCGAGTCCCGGCTCTACTAATAATACCTTAGTTATAAGGACATCTGGTATAACTGGACATTTTATACACACACACTAGCCTAATAATACCTTAGTTATAAGGACATCTGGTATAACTGGACATTTTATACACACACACACTACCCTAACAATACCTTAGTTATAAGGACATCTGGTATAACTGGGCATTTTATACACACACACTACCCTAACAATACCTTAGTTATAAGGACATCTGTCCAGTGTGCATGTTCCTCAGGGTCTCAGCAGTTACAGGTGAGGGAAAGGAAATAAAAGAGAAAAGGGTCAGTAACAACACTTTAAAGTAACAACACTTTGAATAATTATCTCTTCTAATAATTTTCTCTCAGTAATCACTCAACTACTGTCTTTCCAACAAACAGATTGACAATCACAATGAAACACGTCCAGAAGAATGTCATGCAAAGCTCCCTGCCTGCCTTCGACTCTCCCTGACTGCTTCAATAGCACCCGGTGGATGGCGCAGTAGGCTACTCTTCAAATGTTTCACGAAATACTTACCATCTACTCTTACTCTTACTTCATGTAATAAAATAATAACTTCATGGTAAGGCTACTAAAAATGACAAGGCTAAGTAATGTAATGCTAACTAACGTGCTCGCTACTCGTCGCTACTAGCTAGGTAGCTAACTTGACTATGTTCCATCATGCACAACATGTATATTACCTGATATGTCTGATCCAGCGACTCCTGGTCCTTTCATCAGACGGCAATCGATAGAACGAGCAAGTGGTTTGATCACTTATGTGATTACAACCTGGTACAAAGCACACATGCATCTTGTAAAAGTGAATTTATTTTTAGCAATCTCTTATTTATTGGAGGGAATAAATCTCTTCTTCTTCTTCTTCTTCTTCTTCTTCTTCTTCTTCTTCTTCTTCTTCTTCTTCTTCTTCTTCTTCTTCTTCTTCTTCTTCTTCTTCTTCTTCTTCTTCTTCTTCTTCTTCTTCTTCTGTGGTGGAGGTGTGTTTTTGAAGAGGGAAGAGGGATTTTCATTTTTAGTTCGTTTGTTTCTGTTTCAATCGTTTTCTTTCACTGTATGATCTTACGTGGGGATATTTGTACTCTTTCCAAGTACGGTTAATTTGTTTTTCCGTGCCTCGTGGCTGGGATGGCGTCCTTCGGGGCGCCGCCGGTGTCTCTGAGACACGGAGTGCGTTTGGTGGCTCAGGCCGCAAGCACAGTGGAGCAGGTGCTGCTGGCTGTGGGGGAGCAGGTAGGCCATGTAAACATCTCCTATGCTTCCCGCATGAACAAAGCGGTCGTGATCTTTTTGAAAGACCAGAAATATGTAACCGAACTTATTGAGAGCGGATTAATGGTAAACGAGGAATATATCCAAGTTTCGCCGTTGGCGACACCGTCCACGCGGATCACTGTGTCTGGTGTTCCTCCATTCATCCCGAATGAGGCGCTGGAACGGGAGCTGAAGCGGTTCGGTAAGTTTGCCAGTAATCTCCGCACTGTTGCTCTGGGGTGTAAAGATGAAAAGTTAAAACATGTCCAATCTCTACGGAGACAGGTGTTCATGTTTCTGACTTGTCCCACTCAGACACTGGATGTGTCTTTCCGGGTGAGGCATGAAGAGGGGTTTTATATGGTTTATGCGAGCTCAGGGAACGTAAAGTGTTTTGAGTGTGGGGAGTCGGGTCACAAACGTGTTGCATGTCCACAGAGACGGCACGCCGCTCCGCCGGGTGCGGCCGAGCCCGAGGCCGCCGAGCCCGGGGCGGTGGAGCCCGTGGCGGCGGAGCCCGTGGCCGCCGAGCCCGTGGCCGCCGAGCCAGTCGCTGGGGCGGCCGGGGCCGCTGGGTCGGCGGCCGCGGAGCCCGGTGTCGCGGGGGCTGCTGTTGCACCCGCCGGGGCCCCAGGGGCTGCGGATGAAGTAGAGATGAATATCGGGAGAGATGAAACGGGGATTGTAGAGAATGTGGTGAGTGTGAGAGGAGAACATGTGGAAACAGGTAAACGGGTGGGAGATGATGTAGCGGGACAGGTGAGGACCGGGGCTGTGGGACAGGTGGAGGCTGTTGGCACGCAGCAGGAGCTGCCGTCTGGCTCTGGGAGGCAAAAAGAGCTTCAACAGGCTGCAGACATTAATGAGGTGACAGAGATGGACACAGACGGTGAGGGGGATTCTGACTGTTTCAATTGCAGATAGTCTCTCTCATAACGCAGAGATATATTCTTTGGAAGAAATTAATGTCTTTTTAGATGAGTCCTTTGGCAAGGCAGTGGAAGTGAGAGAGTTTTTCCCTGACACTAACAAGTTTCTTCACACGGTGAGCACTCTTCAGAAAGTTGTAGGGTTAGACCTGCTGGATGAAAAGAAACGCTATTGTCTCAGGAAGCATGTGACTAATATGAGAAAAGTTCCGAAAGGAAGCAAAAAAGGGGGGAAACTGAAAAGGTCTAAATAATGTCAACATGATCATGCAACACTGGGTGTCTCCTCTCTGCTGTGTGTACCTGTCTGTTATCTTTCTCTATCTCCTTCCTCTGATGCAGGCTTTAAGGGTTGCTTCTTTAAACATTAACGGGGGTAGAAGTGCACAGAAAAGAGCTTTAGTGCTGGAGGTCTTTAATCAGAAAAAATTAGATGTGATATTTCTGCAGGAAACGCACAGTGATAGCCTGAATGAGACGGACTGGGGGATGTGGTGGGGGGGTCAGTATGTACTCAGTCATGGCTCAAACCTCAGTGCTGGAGTAGCTGTTTTTTTCTCCCCCTCTCTAAATGTTAAGATTGTATCCAGCACAGAGATAGTGGCAGGTAGAGCCTTGATGGTGAAGGTGGAACTGTTAGAGTTCTTTTTCACTTTTATTAATGTTTATGCACCCAATCAGGGCCCTGCACGTGTATCTGTGTTTCAGTTATTAAAAGATGAGTTGGACACTAGTGTACAGGGGGAGTGTGTGATACTGGGGGGGGACTGGAACGCTTGCACTAATGTCACTTTAGACAGAATAGGACGGGAGCCGCATCCTCAGTCGTCCCTTTTACTGTCACAGGTGATGAGAGAGGCTGACTTAGTGGATGTGTGGAGGACGAAACACCCCTCTGTTAAACAATACACCTGGATGAGAATGCTAGATGGGGGCGTCAGTGCAGCCAGGCTAGACAGATTTTACATGTCTGCTTCTTCCATTACTCGTGCAGTGAACTGTCACATCCAACCGGTTGGTTTCACAGACCATCAGCTAGTTTCTTTAGATTTAGTTTTATCCAACACAGAGAAGCCGAGATCGTTCTGGCAGTTTAATGTTAAAATTTTACAAGATTTGACTTTTTGTGAGAATTTTAAATTATTTTGGATCAACTGGAAATCAAAGAAAGAGTCTTTTCCCTCCCTGAGTCAGTGGTGGGAGGTAGGAAAGGCTCAGATTAGAGTGTTCTGCCAACAGTATACAGCCTACTCCACTGCAAACATTAGGAGAGCTATAGAGCAGTTAGAGAGGGAGATCAGAGAGTTAGAGAGTGTCTGCTCGAAATATAGAACAGTCCCTCCTAAAACAACAACAGCTTAACTGTTTTCTTCAGGAGAAGGCCAAGGGAGCCCTGATCAGAGCCCGTTTCACTTCCATGAGAGACATTGATGCACCAACCACCTTCTTCTTCAACCTGGAGAGGTCTGTGGGCCAAAGGAAGCAGATGGTATGTCTGCGTCTCCCCGATGGACAGGTAACCTCTGAGCCTGCTGAGATGAGGAGGCATGCAGTGTCCTTCTACACGGACCTGTTCAAAGCTGAAGGTTGTGACGTGGAAGCTGCTGATGAACTTCTTCAGGGTCTTCCACAGCTGAGTCCAGCCGAAAGTGACACCCTGGGCTCTGACATTACGCTGGAGGAACTGACCTCTGCGGTGACACAGATGGCCTCCGGCAAGGCTCCCGACATAGACGGTTTACCTGCAGACTTTTTTAAACATTTCTGGAGTATTCTGGGACATGACTTGCTAGAAGTGTTGATGGAGTCCTTTGGGAAAGGGACTCTTCCAGCTTCCTGTAGGCGTGCAGTGATTTCACTGTTGCCTAAGAAAGGAGATCTAACCCTGCTGAAGAACTGGAGACCTGTGGCTCTCCTATGTACGGACTATAAGATACTGTCAAAGGTCTTAGCTAACAGACTGAAGGTTTTTATCGAACTTCTTATCGGTCCTGATCAGACATATTGCATCCCTGGCAGATCAATTGTGGACAATTTGTTTTTGAAGAGACACTTTTGATGTTTGTAAACTGTATAATATAAATGTTGGTATTATTTCTATTGACCAGGAGAAGGCGTTTGATCGTGTGGATCACACCTTTCTGGCGGCCACATTGCAGGCTTTTGGTGTTGGGGAGCATTTTCTGTCCTGGGTGAAGTGTTTGTACAGTGATGCATGTTGTGTTGTGAAGGTGGGGGGAGGGCTGAGCAGACCTGTACCAGTTAAAAGGGGGATCAGGCAGGGCTGCCCTATCTCAGGCCTATTGTATAGTATTGCCATCGAGCCGCTTTTGTGCAGACTTAGAAACCGGCTGAGGGGCCTGTGTCTGCCAGAGTCAGCTCAGGCCCCCCCGGTGGTTGTATCAGCTTATGCTGATGATGTCAGTGTTTTTGTCCAGGGTCAGCGAGATATCCAGGAGCTACAGGACAGTCTAGCTTTGTACAGGAAGGCTGCTTCAGCCAAAGTTAATTGGGAGAAGAGTGAGGCAGTTTTGGTAGGTCAGTGGAGTCTTGAAAATAGGCCCAGTCTTCCTGGTAACCTTAGCTGGGGAAACAAGGGTTTAAAGGTCCTGGGAGTTTGGTTGGGGTCCGAGGACATGGTGGCACAGAACTGGGAGGGATTGCTGGAAAAGGTGCAAGCAAAATTAGCCAAATGGAAATGGCTGCTCCCCCAGCTGTCCTACAGGGGAAGAGTTCTTGTCGCCAACAATCTGGTTGCCTCGTCTCTGTGGCACAGACTGCAGGTGTTAACCCCACCGCCGGGCCTCATGAAACAACTGCAGCGGCTCCTCGTGGATTTCTTCTGGTCGGGTCATCACTGGGTGCCAGCATCGGTCCTGTACCTGCCTGTGGCGGAGGGGGGGCAGGGCCTCGTGGACATTACTGCAAGGACTGCTGCTTTTAGACTGCAGGCAGCTCAGCGGCTGCTGTATGGTGCCTCTCCCTGCTGGCTGGCTATGGCCCGGCTGTTGCTCTGGAGGGCGGGGGGCTTTGGTTTTGATAAACACCTGTTTCTGCTGAAGGCCCCTGCGTACAAGATAACTGGACTTACACCTTTTTACTGCTCAGTCATCAATGCCTGGAAGATTCTGAGTTTTACCAGACCACCCGACCCCCGGCCTGGGATGTGGCTGTTTGAGGAGCCACTGTTTGACACTGGTTTTCTTTCTGGAACCCTTTTCTCTTCAGCCACCCTAAATAACGCGTTCATTGAAGCGGGAGTGGTAAAACTTGGCCATTTGACGGGGGTCTCCATGGAAACACTGGCTGAGGTGACGGGCATTCGATCAACCCGAGTTCTGGAGAACCTGGTAGATGAGGTGTGGCAGTCGCTGTCGCCATCCCACCTGACCTTTGCTCTGGATGCAGATCTGGCTGACCAGTGGAGAAAGGGACATGAGTATGTCTTTCCTGCCTTGAGTGTGGGTCCTGCGGTGGGGGAATGGAGAGAGGAGGAGGGTCTCCTGCTATCACTGGGGACTCTAACACCTGGAACGTTCAGCGCCTGCAATGGGAAGAAGCTATACCTTAGCTGCGTAAAGGTGTTAAACCTCAGCTCGCTTGCAGGCGTCAGAGAGTCGAGGTGGACGGATGTGTTTGGCTTGGGCTCTTCCCCTCAGGGCAGCTGGCGGATCCTGTATAAATCTCTGGTTGAAAAACGGATGGCTGACATCCAATGGAGAATTATACACGGTGCAATAGCCACTAACAAATACAGAGCTCATTTTGACCCAGGCACAAGGGGAGGCTGTCCGTTCTGTTTTATGGCAGAAACATTGGAGCATTTAGTCGTGTCCTGTCCCAGATTGGCTGGTCTTAAAAAAATGTTACAGGGGTGGGTGGAAGGGTTCGGGGAGGTTTTCTCCATACCACTTTTTGTCCATGGCCCCAAATACATCCTGAAAAAGAAGGAAACCCTACTGTTGATGAATTTCTTGTTTGCTAATGCAAAATTAGCGATCTGGAAAAGTAGGAAGAACCAACTTGCTGGAGTGGGATGGACGGATGCAGTGCTCTGTCTGAGGGGGCTGGTGGCAGCGCGTCTGAGGGTGGAGCATGCGTACTATACGCTGATCAATCACCTGCAGGGGTTTCTGGATGTGTGGGCTGTGGGGCGGGTTCTGTGCTCGCTGGGGGAGAATGACTCTCTCATATTGAAGTTTTAAAGGATAGGTGTAGTTTTTGTTTTTAAAGTGTGTAAAAGAGGATGTTTTTAAATGGGTAAAACGCTTTTCAAATGATATTTATTTGGTAGTCATGAAAATCTGTTTATTTATTTGATTGTGTAATGTTTTAGTTTTGTTCCGACTCTGTTGCAGGGTGGGTGTATGTTTAAAACAAATGCAAATAAAATTTGTTTTAAAAATCTCTTCTTCTTCTTCAATTACGAGTCGCAACCACTTGGAGCATTATCGCCTGTGACATCACTTACGCGAGCCAGAATGGGATTTGGGATTTGTAGTCGCGTATTTTTCATAGTCTTATATTTCAACAGTTTTACGACAAAATGTGACTTTTTTGACATGGAAATGATTGTTTAAGATTGACAAACATCATATGTGTAGTTCGTGGCACAATTCAAACTGGATCAAAAGATACGTGTTCTCTCTCCATTGAATTCAATGTACATTTTTCACTTCCGGGGTCCCATGGGCCGGAAGTAGATGGGCGTGACTTCACCTCTCTATAACAAAGAAGAAAGTAAGTCAAATTGAATTTTAGTTAAGTTTTTGAAACCAGACCCAGACCCCATGACGCAGCATTCTCATCTGTTTGTCATTTTCTGGTTGCTAATAAACGCCATTGTTACACATAAACACACATCAGAGCACAGTGGGCTCATAAGGGGGGGGTGCCATTACATTACGTCCGCGACACACACACACACACACACACACACACACACACACACACACACACACACACACACACACACACACACACACCACACACACACACACACACACACACACACACACACACACACACACACACACACACACACACACACACACACACACACACACACACACACACACACACACACACACACACACACACACACACACACACACACACACACACACACACACACACACACACACACACACACACACCACACACACACACACACACACACACACACACACACCACACACACACGCACACACAACACACACACACACACACACACACACACACACACACACACACACACACACACACACACACACACACACACACACACCCCTTGCCCGTCAGGCTTCTACGGGCAGGGCGTCCCATATATCTTCATTGCGGACAGCGGACCCCTTGACCGTCAGGCTTCTACGGGCAGTGCGTCCTAAAGATCTTCATAGACCACGCGATCAATAACGATGGCTGACCTTCGTGTTATTCTCGGTGGAAAATGCCTATTTTAAGGTTCATTTGGCCATTAAAATGCGTTTTGATGTCATTTTATGCGAGTAATGAGTTTTTATTTCTGATTATTTGTGCAGTACATGTACATGATGTTTAGTTTGCTAGTTATGACGAAGATTACTTCATGAATGTGTACACATTCATGGTTGCTAAGGTGGTTGCTATGGATGCTGCAACAGCTCCCAGACCACGTGATCAACAACAATGGCTGGCCTTCGTGTTATTCTCGGTGGAAAATGCCTATTTTAAGGTTCATTTGGCCATTAAAATGCGTTTTGATGTCATTGTATGCGAGTAATGAGTTTTTATTTCTGATTATTTGTGCAGTAGCCTACATGTACATGATGTTTAGTTTGCTAGTTATGACGAAGATTACTTCATGAATGCTAACGTTTTTTTGGTGGAAATGTGTTTTTTCACAGCAAAGTCACCCTCTGTACTTGGACTTATTGGGAGAATCTAAAGGCAAGAACATCCCAAATATTAATTTAGGTCTTTATTTTAGACCTTTAGTGTTGCCGTCTGTGAGGAAAATACACGGGGCTCAGAGCCTCGTATTTTTAAAATCTTTTTTTCTTTCTAATTTGTTATTCTTTTCAAAATAACACACTGTTATTTACTCACCAATAACACATAATTATCCTTGCTTTAATTTATTGGTTTAATTCCATAATCTCGGTCTTTTTTGGCGTTCGTCAGGAACTGAATTTCAAAATAAAAATAACCTGTGTACACATTCATGAAGTAATCTTCATCATAACTAGCAAACTAAACATCATGTACATGTACTGCACAAATAATCAGAAATAAAAACTCATTACTCGCATAAAATGACATCAAAACGCATTTTAATGGCCAAATGAACCTTAAAATAGGCATTTTCCACCGAGAATAACACGAAGGTCAGACATCGTTGTTGATCACGCGGTCGGCGAGACACCGCGGAACTCAGCCTGAGCACACACACAAACTCCCAGGCAGGCTGCGGGTGTGTGTTTCGGGCTGGGTTTCGCTGTGTTTCACAGGGAGGGGGGGGGGGCAGGAGCTCCAACAAGCCGTTTAGGACAGAGAGTGAATACACATACTATACAGAGATGCTCTATGAGAAACCAATGTGAGTTTGGAAAATGTAACAATATAAATCTATTCTAGTAGACCTCAACAATGGAATTATGATCTGTGGAAATGGCCATGTCATGGGACCGTTAACAGTTATGGAGGTGTGCACAAGCTGGATGAAGGCAATGATCTAATGTCTAGTCATGTCAACAGGTTGTATTATACAAAAACCTTTCAATGTTGTCATTTTTAACTCCTGTTAAATTAATCTGTCCTTACAAGGACTGCTGTCCCTACAAGACACCCTGTGACCAGACGGCCTTTATCTTTCTGTGTAGAATGACATTATACAAAAACCTTTCAATGTTGTCATTTTTAACTCCTGTTAAAATAATCTGTCCTTACAAGGACTGCTGTCCCTACAAGACACCCTTTGACCAGACGGCCATTTTATTTCTGTGTATAACATTTAACCCGTTTAAATTTGACCCAACGTATGGGGAAACGGAGCCCCTTACCAAGACGATAGTCCTGGTAAAACAGCTTCAATCTATACCAGTCAGCGACACGCAACACGCCAATGTGTGGAAAAACAATGCATTGAAACGTACCATCTTGTCCCGATGTGTTTGGAGTTGTACGAAGTTCAGTCCCAGCCTCTCGTGTCCCACCACATACTTCCTGTAAATAAGTGAAAGACAGGCACGACTTTAAAACATTATTGACTGATTTCCATTCATCTATCAATGTGACACAAATCTGAACATTAACACAACTTTATTCAATTCATTAGCCAGCAATGAAAATAAAGACATTATTAGCCCCTATATTACATGTTAGGGCCTAAAAGCAATTGATCACAGAGCAATAATTGATAACAATCTACTAACACATTGACTGTTAGCATGCCATATGTGCAGCAGCCATCAGCATATCTCATCCAAGGAAGAAAGCTGATGAGCACAGTAGGACTGTAATGTTAACCATATTACAAGTTGGCATCCTCATTTTGTTTCATGAATGCCATGGTAGCGCTGCTCCTCTGTTCCAAATACGACTTCTCCTAACTCTTACTCTGAGCATATATCTTTTCATGGTGCAGCAAACAACAGTCTTCAAACTATGGCTTAAATAACAGAGACACATATGTTTCAGTTTCTGGAATGTGACTAATCTTTCACAGCATTAAGAAAAGTACAATACTGTCACAGCCCCGTATTGTTTCCCTCTACAGCCCAACACAAAGTGATTGTGATATGAAATACAACTTGCCATTTTGGTTGGTGGGGAGGACGGAGGATCTCTGTCGGGCTCAGGGTTACAAGCTACTTCACAGGGAGCCTGAAATTGTAACACAAAAAAAAGACACTGTTGTGACCTTGGTAGTGGTTTGATCTGACTTGTGTGCTGCAAAGGTTTAACAGTTGGAGGTGTGCACATGCTGGATGAAGGCAATGATCTAATGCAAGTGTGCCCAACCTTTTTTGAACCGAGAGCTACTTTTAAAGTTGCCAGTCTGCCGAGATCTACCAGTCCAAATAGAGAGGCGTAGCAATTACTGACAGCCTACTACCAGGTAAATACACACTTCTACTTGTATAAAACTGACCTTTGTACGATTAATACTTCATAAAATACTGCAGATCCTTTAGCTCACCTCTTTCTAATCTACACACATACAAGTATTTAACTGAAGTTACACAACAGTGTTGTTGATACAGAGTTGGAGTTTATTCACACGTCACACTACAGTGGGTAATGTTTTCAAGACACATTGAACAGTGCTGCCACATATGACACAGGAAAAAAGAAAAGACTCTGAACCCTTTCTTTGCCATTATATAAAAATAGTGTTGCTACAAAAGTATAAATGAGGCTTACTAATAAGACAACTCAGATCTGAAGCTACTCAGGAATCTGCTGCCAAAGTGAAATAAAAAAAGACAACATTAATAGAATCAAACCCTTTTTTGTAGCATTTTAGTATAAAAATAAATGCCTTTAAAATAGGATGCAAGCAACACTAGTTTCTTAACCTGAATTGATAATAGACTATAATCAATTTAAGTTTGCATTCTTATACCATTTTGTACAATAATTATAATGAATAAGTTCAAACTAAAACTTACAGCTGATTAATAACGGTATCTAACTTGAGTTTTTATTATATCAAAAACCTGTTGAAATGCTGCTGTTATTTTTACTGTCCCCCAAAAGCACGTCGGCAGCCTCCAAGAATGCTTCTTTCACAACTTCGCCGTCTTTGAAAGACTTCATGTGTATCGCAAGAACGTGACTGACACGATAAGATGCTCTGGTAGCAGCCTTGCTCTTGTTGTTGGGCCTGGTGAAAATGGACTGCTGTGCATTTAGCTGTCCTTTCAGGCCCCTCCCCTTTTGGAGCGTAGGACAGAAATGTAGGAGGGAATTCCGTCTCGTAGCATTTGTGCACCGTTTTGAAATGCCGCTCCTAAATTACCCTTCTTCGATAAAGCCACGCTCGCATTGTAGATGAGACCGATGGACTATGAATTGGAATAGATACAAAAATAATCATCCTCCCACTCGGAGTGAAATTATATATTTTGGGCTTTTTTGCTTCTGCCATAATTGCGGTCTTGTGTGTGTGCGGACTGTCACTCCTGTTGTCACGGACAACGTCAGCGAAATAGTGCCCACTGCCCACCAGCCACGCCCCGACACATGGGGTCACGCCGGCCAATCACAAAGCTTTGATGCGTTCAAGTGCATTATTCTAGCACAGGAAGATTATGTTATAGGACATTAACGATAAAACAGAATATTGTTGTTCTATTTTTAGACACATCTCGCTATCGACTGGGAATCTCCTCGACCGACTGGTTGGGCACCGCTGATCTAATGTCTAGTCATGTCAACAGGTTGTAAATCATCTGTCCTTACAAGGACTGCTGTCCCTACAAGACACCCTGTGACCAGACGGCTTTTATCTTTCTGTGTATAACATTTAACCCGTTTAAATTTGACCCAACGTATGGGGAAACGGAGCCCCTTACCAAGACGATAGTCCTGGTAAAACAGCTTCAATCTATACCAGTCAGCGACACGCAACGCGCCAATGTGTGGAAAAACAAGGCATTGAAATGTACCATCTTGTCCCGATGTGTTTGGAGTTGTACGAAGTTCAGTCCCAGCCTCTCGTGTCCCACCACATACTTCCTGTAAATAAGTGAAAGACAGGCACGACTTTAAAACATTATTGACTGATTTCCATTCATCTATCAATGTGACACAAATCTGAACATTAACACAACTTTATTCAATTCATTATGAAAATAAAGACATTATTGGCCCCTATATTACATGTTAGGGCCTAAAAGCAATTGATCACAGAGCAATAATTGATAACAATCTACTAACACATTGACTGTTAGCATGCCATGTGTGCAGCAGCCATCAGCATATCTCATCCAAGGAAGAAAGCTGATGAGCACAGTAGGACTGTAATGTTAACCATATTACAAGTTGGCATCCTAATTTTGTTTCATGAATGCCATGGTAGCGCTGCTCCTCTGTTCCAAATACGACTTCTCCTAACTCTTACTCTGAGCATATATCTTTTCATGGTGCAGCAAACAACAGTCTTCAAACTATGGCTTAAATAACAGACACATATGTTTCAGTTTCTGGAATGTGACTAATCTTTCACAGCATTAAGAAAAGTACAATACTGTCACAGCCCCGTATTGTTTCCCTCTACAGCCCAACACAAAGTGATTGTGATATGAAATACAACTTGCCATTTTGGTTGGTGGGGAGGACGGAGGATCTCTGTCGGGCTCAGGGTTACAAGCTACTTCAAAGGGAGCCTGACATTGTAACACAAATAAAAGACACTTGTGACCTTGGTAGTGGTTTGATCTGACTTGTGTGCTGCAAAGGTTTAACAGTTGGAGGTGTGCACATGCTGGATGAAGGCAATGATCTAATGTCTAGTCATGTCAACAGGTTGTAAATCATCTGTCCTTACAAGGACTGCTGTCCCTACAAGACACCCTGTGACCAGACGGCCATTATCTTTCTGGTGTAGTATGACATTATACAAAAACCTTTCATGTTGTCATTTTTAACTTCTGTTAAAAATCATCTGTCCTTACAAGGACTGCTGTCCCTACAAGCACTATCAAGCTACTATCTTTGTGTATACACATTTAACCCGTTTCAATTTGACCCACGTATGGGGAAACGGAGCCCCTTACCAAGACGATAGTCCTGGTAAAAACAGCTTCAATCTATACCAGTCCACGCGACACGCACACGCCAATGTATGGAAAAAACAATACATAGAAAGGTACCATCTTGTCCCGATGTGTTTGGAGTTGTACGAAGTTCAGTCCCAGCCTCTCGTGTCCCACCACATACTTCCTGTAAATAAGTGAAAGACAGGCACGACTTAAAAACATTATTGACTCATTGTGTATTAAATCAAGTGAAATTCAGAAAATAATGTTAACAGTACAATTTTGTTGCTGAAATAAATTGTTACGTTCCCTATTGGGCTAGGGGAACCAAAGGGAAGCGACACGACCAGAGTGGTATTGGTATTAATTATAAGTGGTTTTATTATAAAGCAAGGTGTAACAAAATGGCAGGCAGGCAGCCTGAAACAAACAAAAGGGCCAAAAGGGCACAGGTTGACAGATAACCAAACTAAGGGAGGACTCAAAAGGAGTCTAAAGGCATACAGGGAAAATACATAAGAATATACTAAATAGAGAACAAAACAAAACCTCACTTCAAGAGTGGTACAACTAACAAAAGGGAGTCTACACAAAACACACAGCTAACCTAAAGGCAACAGTCACAAATCCTAATGATATTCTAAACCCTAACTAACCTACTCTACACTCTACTAACACCCAATATCACACGGAGATAAACACACAAGGTTAACCACAGAATGAAGAGCAAAATGCGAGAGGCGTCTGTTCACTCAACAGAGCCTCCAGAGTGGTGATAGTCCGCAGCCTTTGTACTCCTCCCCAGCAGGTGTGCGCCGGCTGTGCGCTGCGATTGGACGACGTCGATCCAATCACCATCTTCAGAGGCGGACCAGGAGATGGGCAGCCAAGGATGTTGGAGCAACCACACAGCTCATTTGCATAAACACACACACAGCTGAAAACACTCAGAGATTAAGGAGCAGACAAACAGCAACCGTAACATAAATCAAATCTGCTTACCAGAGTAGCGCGGTCAAATTCCGGCAGTGAGACTCGAGAGCACGGTGGGCAAAGTATACTTCTGAAAGTTTGAGTGATTTCATCCGAGAGGCTATAATAGCGGACTCAAATGAACGCATGGGTGAGAGCAGTGAGGGCACGTTGGGGGCGGAGCACATACGTGTCAGACAGATTCAGTAAAAACATTTGAGTACAATCCCCAATATGACCCAAAGTGGATGAATACTGTATACACAATATTACAAATCAGTTCATAGTCATCAGAAAATTAGCGGTGAATTAACTTTTATAAATGTTTGGGTTAAAACAACCCATATTCTTCAAGAAGCCTGTACTGTTCGGTCTTACAGTGTGGCGAGTGAGAGCTGTCATCTTCCCTTTACAAGCTTCAAAAATGTATTTATCGTGTGATTTTGAAATAAAAGTTTCATATTCTGAAAGCCAAGACTTTGTTTATTTTAAATCAAACAAAACACCCGAATTTTTACGCAAATGTACATTTATTTTGAAATGAGCCGTTGCGACTTCCGACTGATTTCGATAGAGCGGGTCACATTTTCACTATGTAATGCTGTTAGCTGAAAATGAGTGCATTAAAACATTGTAAATTACTCTAGATTCAGTGCCGCCCCTTCCTACACGCAGATCACGCAGAGTGCGTGGTGCCTCATCTTATGCGCAAATGCGGCGCAATTATGCGCTCCGCGGTTATCCCGCTGCTAACAGTTGACCCCCCCGTCAACGTGACACATAAGGGGGGCCTCATGAAACACCTTTGCGTGGGGCCACAAATTGGCCAGGGGCAGCCCTGTCTAGATTAATAATTAATAAAAAAAAGTAAAAGATAAATAATTAGCAGTCATTTGATGGCATTCGCTGCTTTTTGGATATGAAAGTGTCTGACATTCACAATTGGAGTGTTAAGTAAAGTATTTTAAGTTGTTTACCAGAACTTAAAAAACGTTTCAAGCATTTTACCAAAAACAAGGAGAAAAAAAGTAAAACACCTTTAGGGTTAAGACCAGTGGACCGGAAGTGGTAACATTCCAGCTAACATTCCTGCACCTTTTGCTTTATCACTAAAGTAGCCGTGTTGTTTAAACTTTATATTTTGTGTCCTTAATTAAATCTTAATGTCAATCCAGAAAACGAGTGGAAGCATCCCCATCTGTGTACCCGGGCGCAGTGCTCCTGGTGTCCGTTAGAGGGCGGCAAAGAGTGCGGGGGGCGGCCGCCTATGAGCGCCGCGGAGCCGGGCAGAGCAGCAGACACCGAGCGGAGCTGGTGGAGGGAACAGGGCTGCCTCGTGCCGCAGGGCTTTACCGGGAATTAAATTATCTACCGTCCGGCGGACTCTGTCGGTTCCGGAAGAGGAATTATAACCCAACAAAATGCATCTTTTGGGGATTTGGATGCTGATGGCGGCTGTGCAGGTAAACTATAATTTTACACGGAGTCAGCTCCACTGGCGGAGGGCAGCATACAGCAAAACAGACGGAGAGGTGCCCTTAGAGAGACACAGATAGGGAAGGGAGACAATGCATCTGCGTATGCTTGCTTTCATCTTCAGTTTATTTTTGTAAATAAGTAATTGCATAACAGCGTTAACTGTAAATAAAGCCGAGAAATCCGCTTTTATTATAGACACTACAATACAGACGGATCCCAGACCTTGCTGCGATGAGACATTTAATCAAACAACCAGGAGGAGCGCACTGTATCCGGGATGCTCCTCTGCACGATCAAACATGAGTTTCAGATCAAATGCGTGTGAATAGCAGAGAAGAAGAGATACACAGAGAGGGGCATTAATACGCGTGTAAACACCCTGGGGTGACAGTTTCTCATCTATCACACAATCCCTGTTTCTGTCTGATATCAACTGCTTGCCTTTAGTTGGGCTGTAATCCAGTGAGTGAATCTAGACCCAGATACAATTTATTGTGGTCAGCATACGCCGATATCCATTTAAAAAGATGGCAGTTTTATGTGTCCTCTTATAAATACATTTGGCATCCATTCTGTCTATGCTCGTCAGTAGCACATCCTGTCTGTTCGTCCTGCAACGATTCCACATTGTATGCAGAATTTTGGCCCTAAAGCCTGTTCCCATCATCTTGCTGTACTGTGCTCACACTCAGCTACATTCTGTGTTTTGGCCTGTGGTTATGAACCCATTGTGAAAGTGCACATTCTGAGATTGAGATAAATTGTTGCACCATAACACGATTTTCCCACCATCTCAAAGAATGGTTGGGCATTTGGCAAGATTAATTGTCACTATTTAGTAGAGTTGGGCTGACGGGGGGTTACAATGCAAATGTTCAGACTATAACTTTTGATGAGGGACATTTCTGCTGGACTCTGAAAATGTGATTTCATTAAATGAATCTAAGACTTAAAAACGGTATGGTTAAAAAGTGATGAGTAGCAATGTTAACATGTTTTTATTTCTACTAGTATTTTTATTGCATACATTTGTGAGCCTCAAATGCATGTAAAGGCACCTCGAACATGATTTAATGAGTACATAAAAGAGGTGACTGTGTTGACAAATCATAGGGAGGACAGTGCTGTGCCAAGGGGCCAAAGGACAGGTCCTAAAATAATCCTATGATGCCCTAACCTCCAAAACAGCAGGGGTCAGCACTCTCAAGGGCTTGCCTTACATCCCAAAAAAACCTTCCATATAATTGGATTTTATTGCTTAAAAAGAATAATAATAACAAAAGCTTTGTGCAATATAGCACACAACATAAGATACACATAAACAGGTTTCTTAATTCAGGTGACTCAATTCAACATGTAAACCTTTTGCTTGAGTTCAAGGAATACAAATAGGTAAACAAGGTATGGTAATAAAACATGTAATGAATAATAAGCCAAAACAAAAACACCAAGACAAAATTATAAATACAATAAAATATTAAGACCAACATTTTTTTACAAAACAATATAACAATTTAAGAATATATAGAATAATAAAGTAATAATTAATACCAATATAAAGGGGGATACTTGTAATTAATCGCTAATCTAAAAAAATCAGTTGTCTTCCCAAACAGTTGCCCTTCTAATATTTCCTGGTAGGGTGTTATTCCGGGGGACTTGACGTTTATTTAAAAAGCCAACTGGGGTCGTTAGGGCTTGTCCAAAGACATAAAACAGCGGAGATATGAAGTGCCAGACCATTCGCTTTGTAACCAGAATAAGTATTTTTAAATCAATTCTAAAATATATGGAAAGCCAATGAAAAAGTAATATGCTCTCTTTTCTTAAAAGCCTGGCAGCGAGTATTGAATTAGCTTAGTTTCTTTGTAGTACTAGCTGCAACCTTTTAAGGAGTTGCTCATGTGTTTGAAATGATACCTGAAGGCACTCTGCCATATGCTTCTGTTTGAAAAAACATGTAATGGTGATTTAATTCCTTCTACGTATCTCTTGCATCTCATTGAGTCAAATCACTGGTGGCAAGAATATTGTTTAAGTTGCTAGAGATAATCCCCCTGTTTCCCAGAGCCTGTAGTTAAAAATCAAGGATGGATACTGGAAGTAGATAAAGGTTCAATTTATACTATCCTTCCTTCTGATTACAGCCCCGTCTGCTAGCCTTGTTCTCAAAGAGGGGTGGTAAATACAAACCTTTGTCAATCTTTTACTTGGATAATGAAAATTATGCAGATCTATTTTGCCAGTTATTCAGCTCACTGGAAGCTTTATAACAATAGATTGTAATGTGTATTTATATAGGGCTGTCAGTCGATTAAATATTTAATCCGCGATTAATCGCATGATTGGTCCATAGTTAATCGCGATTAATCGCAAATTAATCGCACATTTTTGATCTGTTCTAAATGTACCTTAGAGGAATATTTTTTAGTTTTTAATACTCTTATCAACATATGAGTGGACAAATATGCTTTATGCTAATGTTTACTATCATTTGAACAATGACAAATATTCTCATGAATATTAAACACAACAACCTCTGAACATTACAAATATTCGCCTCAATTCAACCTGGAACCTCTCTCATACAATAATACAATACAAATGTGTGTGTGTGTGTGTGTGTGTGTGTGTGTGTGTGTGTGTGTCTGTGTGTGTGTGCGTGTGTGTGTGTGGTAGGGCTGCACGATTTTGGGAAAAAAATCTAATTGCGATTTTTCTGACAAATATTGCGATTGCGATTCGAATTGCGATATTTATTTTTAAGCGACCCAACGGAAGTTTATTGTAAAATGCGGCCATAACTCCGGCTAGGAAGGTCGTATCAACATACTCCCGTCTCTAGCACCCCGAGCTACGAGTGAAATAACTAAACTTACATGAAACTTCCGTTGGGTTGCTTTAAATTCAAGCTTCAGTTTAAGATTCACCGTTTTAGATGTAGAACATGTGACGGAGCATTACTAACCTGACTCAGATGGTTTGTTTCACCAAACTATCTAGGAAAGCTCCATTGGAAGCCATTTGGAAAGGGCAGGCACTTTCAAAAGCACTTGGCAGGTGATTGGATCAATCTGTCTATCATGGGCCACTTCTGATTGATTAACAATGGCTGGTACATGTGGAGCACAGCACTTCTGATTGATGTGGATGACTGACACACCAAAAAAAAAAAAAAAGAAGTAAAAAAAAATCGCAGGCTTTGCGATTTGATAATCACATCATCTCGAATCGCGATTTCGATTTAAAATCGATTAATCGTTCAGCCCTAGTGTGTGGCTATGTGCAACTCAAGGCATATGCTCGAACGGGAGTTGCCTGGACGCTGCAATCATGTTGCACACTATCCGTGCTGAGTGTGCTGACTTTTCGTACAATGTCCCACTGTCTGGCTTCCTGCATAAAGTGCTCGGCGCAGTTGTGGCGAAATGTCGCTCCTCTGTTTTCATTTAAACAGCTCCTTATATCCGTTAGCGCAGCTAGCTAGCACCAGATGCTAACAACAACAATGCACGTAAGGTCTCTCTCTCGCTCGCTCGGGCCACACATACACACGAGGGCTGTGCATCTTCACTGGTCTCACGATTCGATTACGATTATCCTGTCAACGATTCGATTCAATTCGATATCCCGATGCATCACGATTCATACCAATGCGTTGCATCCTCAATTTTCTATATTACTGCACATGGCTTATTTTTCATCAATGCATACGTGCAGTAAATACATATGAACTCTCTTTTTATTATTTAGAAAGTGCTTCAGAAATCAATAACATAAATGTCTTGACATTAAGTTATAAATCAAAATAGGTCTAGCTTCCCTATATCTGTGTGTGAAGTTGTTCCATCCTCAAAAACAAAAAAATAATGCTTCTGCAGTCGAGCTGCAGCTTCTGGCAATGGTCTTCTCTTAAAAAAGGACACCGAATGTCCTGAATGTGGCATCACACACAGGACAACAGGAGTATTTACAATAGCATATACCAGGGGTGGCCAACCCGCGGCTCTCGAGCCGCATGCGGCTCTTTGCCTAGTTTCATGCGGCTCTTCAGTTCATATCGAATTGTATATGTGTGAGTTTGGGGGAGAGACACTGACTCCTGACTAGTGTTGACGGTGTACCGATACCGCGATACCCTAACGTTAAAAACGTTTCGATTCCTCCGTTTCATTAGTATCGGTACTTTAAGAATGACGGGGAAAAGTACTCCGGTGAGAAAGCGTCGTTTTAATAAGAGCCGTGTGTGTTCAGCGCTCTGCTTCCACTCCCTGCACTGCAGCTGTGCCTGCAGTCCCGCCCCCTCTCAAGCACGCTCTAAGTGCCTCCCCTCTCTCGTGCACGCGCTAGCTGCCAGAGCATGTGAGAAAAGAGAAGCATGGCTGCAAGTGGGAGTGCCACTGCCGCTGCGCCTCGGCTTGTTGACAAAAAAGACGCCAGAAGCGAAATTTGGAAGTATTTTAGCTACAGTATATCTCTGACAGTGAGGGCAAGCCTACGGACACCACGAGGCCTGTCTGTGAGAAATGTATTAATTGTATTTAATAGGAAATCTTGTCATTTATTTTATTTATTGTTCTCATTGTTTAAAAGTTTGTGTTATGGTTCTGGTGTGAAATAAAGCACAATAATTACATTTAAGACTGTTTCCCTTTTTTTAAGAAAAGTATCGAAAAAGAATCGGCATCGCAATTATTGACTTGGTATCGAAACCAAAATGTTGGTATCGTGACAACAAAGCTTCTCCTCACAGTTAAACCTGATATTTAGTAGGTCTGTTAAGTATTAACGTAATTTGGCTGGTCAAAGTTGTTTGGGCCCGGATAAAATCGCTCCGTTACTTTCGTTTCGTATTACGTTCGTTCCGGCTCCCGGTGTGTATGTGTGGTGTCAGCGTCTAATTTTGATGTGGCCCAAGAGCCAATCACAATAATACCTGCGATGCAGTGAACCAATCACCTTTGAGGGGGGGGGACCTATCGTTGATTAAACACTATCCAGTGTTTCCCCCCTACCATTGTCTTGGAGGGGCGCTGCGCCCCGCCAACGGAGCCCCGCGCCCCCCCTGAAATTCAAGGTGTTTAAAAAATATATATCATTTTTTTTTTTTAAATGTATATAGCACCAAATTGCAAATAATCTATAACTACTGTCACTTTTCACATTGAACATGTGCTCTTTTATTAAATAAACCAAACGCTTTCATTTTAAGTTGTGAGTTTAGTGTTTTGACCCTAAGAAACACTGATGCATTAATCAATAACAATAATCCACAGCTCCTCTCTCTGCTCCAGAGGATTTAAAAAATATATATCACAATGCCACAAAAATGCATCAGTGACGTGCAGTGTTGTGCTAGTTACTGAAAACCAGTAACTAGTTACCATTACTAGTTACTTCATTTCAAAAGTAACTCAGTTACCTTACTGATTACTTACACCAAAAAGTAATGCGTTACTGTGAAAAGTAACGTTTTAGTTACTTAAAAAAGGGCTCCCATTATATTAATGCCCTTATAGCCTTCATTTCAGTACTGTTATTGCATTGGAGAATAATACAATCTGTTGATCAACTTGACAATGCATTATATGCAATCTGGATAGCATCGATATTAGCTGGCTTTACATTTTTGTATATTCTTTCTCCAGGTAGTTGGAAAAAGTTTTCCGTTTCATATGCCGTGTGCCGCCCGGACATGCTATCATGCTAACTAGCTCCCTGGAAGCGGGTGACTCCACTGTAGCAATAGCCTGCATGTGTTCTACAACATACCGTGCAATGGCTTTATCGACTTTTCCCTGGCTAGCAGTCCCTTGGTTAAAATCCAGCCGCTGTTGCTTAGGTGCAGGTGGAGGTGGAGTGGCGTCGGCTGAGTCTCTGTGGTCTTAGCTACTAGCTTCGTCCCAGCATGTTGTTTCTGCAGATGTTTTAAGAGATTTGAATGACTGGTTTGGGCAGTAGATAGGCTCTTTGACCCGCCAGGACACAACTTACATTTAACTAAAACGTTCTTTTCTTTGTGCTCGACAAAAGTGAAATAGTGGAGAATATCTCCAGGTGGAGAAACTAGACTTGAGCTCCGCCGCCGCCATGACAGTCTTGTTAGTAAACAACACAAACACGCCCACAGCCCGTCTCCGCATGTGACACAGGAAGTATTTAAGTACATCTACTCAAGTAGGCCTACTGTACTTAAGTACAGTTCTCATCTCTGTTCGCCCGGCTGTTGACTATATAAAAAAACTAACGCAGTAATGGAGTAACGCACCATGTAGTAACGGTAACTGAGTTACTGAATTTAAAAAGTAATGCGTTAGAGTACTAGTCACTGCCAAAAATAACGGCGTTACAGTAACGCGTTACTTTGACGTGGGACTAACTAACTAACGTGGTGACTGGTGACGTGGTTGAAATCGTGTCTCCAGAAAACAAAAAAAAGGAAACGAGCGGTATCAGTGACTGTGTGTTTGATGTGGCTCTTTGCAGTAACAGAGAACAAATGTGGCTCTTAACCTCTGACTGGTTGGCCACCCCTGGCATATACAAACAAAAATAGTGCATGTGGGTGCACACTTACATTCTCTGTCTTACTGTTACATAAATCCCATGCATGTATGAGATTAAATTAGCTTCATTATATCTCAGTGATTAAGTGAATAATACAGTTTCTAACGGGTCACTATCAGCCTGTCACTCATTATTTTCAGGGCGGGGTTTGGAGGAACAGAGGAGACGGTGATCGCGGAAGCTTTTTTTCCTCCTGCCTTTACAAACTTTACACACGTGTATATCGTCTGAAAATTGCTAGAGGGCATTCATACTTTGCAATCCAAGACTTAATTAAATCCACCAAAAACCTGACATGAATGTAACGCAATTATCTTTGAAAAACATAAATCCCTGTGTCTCTGCGCCGCACCGACACAGCTGTGCTGCTGTCACGTCTGTTCCCTGATCTCTGCGTCACCGACCGATTTGATATTAAAGTGACCGAAAAAAAAAAAACGTTATAGTAAAGCTGCGGCCGGAAAATCAGGAAGCAACGTTACTACGCTATAACCGATTATCTTCCGTCACTGCATTTATACCGAATCGTCCACGTCCGCATCGCAATGCATCTTAGAAACGATTATTTTCAACACCCCTAATACACACACCCTCCCGGTCCTCCCAATAGCCAGTCGGTGCCTGCCGGTGAGCGTGGAAGTTAGGGCTGTGCATCTTCACTGGTCTCACGATTCGATTCGATTACGATTATCCTGTCAACGATTCGATTCGGTTCGATATCCCGGTGCATCACGGTGCATCACATTTCATACCAATGCGTTGCATCCTCAATTTTCTATATTACTGCACATGGCTTATTTTTCATCAATGCATACATGCAGTAAATACATATGAACTCTCTTTTTATTATTTAGAAAGTGCTTCAGAAATCAATAACATAAATGTCTTGACATTAATTTATAAACCAAAATAAATGAATTGTATAGGTCTAGCCTCCGTGTGTGAAGTTGTTCCATCCTCAAAAAAAAAAGCTAATGCTTCTGCAGTCGAGCTGCAGCTTCTAGCAACGGTCTTCTGTTAAAAAAGGACTCTGAATGTCCTGAATGTGGCATCGCACACAGGACGTGAGTCTGAACACAGCAGACAACAGGAGTATTTACAACAGCATATAACAACTAAAATAGTGCATGTGGGTGCACACTTACATTCTCTGTTTTACTGTTACATAAATCCCATGAATGTATGAGATTAAATTAGCTTCATTATATCTCAGTGATGAAGTGAATAATAAAGTTTCTATCGGGTCACTGTCAGCCTGTCACTCATTATTTTCAGGGAGGGGGCGGGGTTTGGAGGAACGGAGAGGAGACGGTGATCGCGGAAGCTTTTTTCCTCCTGCCTTCACAAACTTTACACACGTATATATCGTCTGAAAATTGCTAGAGGACATTCATACTCTGCAATCCAAGACTTAATTAAATCCACCAAAAACCTGACATGATTGTAACGCGATTATTTTTGAAAAACATAAATCCCTGTCACACTCCTGTGTCTCTGAGCCGCAGCGACACGGAGTGATTCAGAGCGGGTCCTTCTGCTGTTGGTTCTGGACTGGTGTTCTTGTGTTGGTGGATAAAGCAGACTGCTCCGTGTTTGGTGTTGCTGTGCCGCTGTCACGTCTGTTCCCTGATCTCTGCGTCACCGACCGATTTGATATTAAAGTGACAGAAAAAACGTTATAGTAAAGCCGCGGCCGGAAAATCAGGAAGCAACGTTACTACGCTATAACCGATTATCTTCCGTCACTGCATCGAGACAGAATCGTCCACGTCCGCATCGCAATGCATCGTAGAAACGATTATTTTCAACACCCCTAGTGGAAGTGTGGTCTGCCACAAGCGGGCGGCAGGAGCAGGGCTGTCAGCATCAGCTTGTAGATGGTATTTTAAACTCGATGCGCTCTGAAACTACAGGGCGGCCGAGGAAAAAAAATACACATGCGTTAATCGCGTTAAAATAATTAGTGGCGTTAATTTTTGCGTTAACGCGTTATTAACGTGTTAACTTGACAGCCCTAGTATTTATGTAAGTAAGCAAGACAAATATAATGTTGGTATTAAGTTTAGGTCCACAATAGCCAATGATAGAGACATGTAAGCACAGCTGACAGTATTGCCAAGCAACAGTCAACATACTAGCCATTTCAGCAAATCTGAGGTTGCCAACAAACAACTTTTCCTGTAAAATGTACTTTTACTGGTTTCTTGTCAGATGAATCGGATGACTTCTATTTTTTTTATAAATAAGGTGATCATAGGGACAATTGTGGGACAAAAAAGCAAAGTTGCAGCTGTAGGAATTAAAATACCATAATTTCCTTAAAATTATAAATCAAGAATCTTATATTTTATACCTATAAATACATTTATATCTACTATGTAAATATTTCAGTTGAAGACCACAATAGTCAATGATAGAGACAAGTTAGAGCAGCCAACAGTGTTCCCAAGCAGCGGCAAACATACTAGCCATTGAGAGTAACGTTAGCTGGCAGATTTTCTCATGGAGACTCGTACAACTTTCTGCTTTTGTTTTTTCTCTCCAAAGTATTTCTAAAACAACCTATTGAACCACGTCAGTCTCCATCTTGTTTCCTTCTGCTTCCCCATGAGATCATACAAGATCACATTGTCATGCATTGCTGATCATTCACAATAATATTTATAATATCCTGTATTGTATAAAGTGCCATTAGTTTGAGATTAGGATAACATCTGAGGAGTATCTCCTCATGTGTGCAAACCTGGTAACTGTCTAAATGGGTTTGGATTTAAACTCCAGCCTGGCTTAACTCACTGCCTGCATCATGGATAACATTCTTATGGTTTGAAGGAAAATCTGTTTGCCTGCCATTCAAAGATTAGGTGATCAGCTCACACTAAATCTCCAACAATTTTGAAAATGGTTGTAGTGATGTATTTGGACTGAACAGGCAATCTGGACTGGTGATTGGCATTTCCCTGCAGCGCCCAACCTCCCAAATAGGGATGGGTATCGTTTGAAATTGATCAGATTCCGATTCCGGTTCTGCTTATCGATTCCGGTTCTTATCGATTCCCCGTTTCGATTCCAAGATTGTAAAAGAAAGAGGTCAAACATTTAGATAACAAAAATATCTTTATTCTTTTAAGCTTTAACTGATATTTTTACAAATAAAAAAATATACATGCAATACAAATGTATTGCACAATAGCTGTGCTTTATTTTAACTGAGCTATGCCTTTGGCAAGCTATTAACAGGCATTGCACTGTGCCTTGTCTTTTTCTTTTTTAGTGTAGTGGAGCCTCACTTCAGAGCATTTACCGCGACTAGGGATGTCCCGATCACCTTTTTTTGCTCCCGATCCGATTCCGATCATTTGATTTTGACAATCTGCCGATACCGATTTTTCCCGATCCGATCTTTATGCAATGCATTAAGAGAAAAAAAAGGAAAAAAGCATTGAAGTTGTCCCTTAAGGTTATTTTTTTATTTAAATGACAGTACCCAACAAGGATATAGCTTCTTTTTTTCACAGCAGTATTGGATCAGTTCAGTTGTGCAGCATTGGATCAAAACAAAATAAAGCTTATCAGTGGTCCACCACAAAATAACCATGTAAACAAATTGAGTGCAGATAGTGCAGTAACAAAACTAAAATAACTCTACTGGAAAGAGGTAGCTTGACTTGCTTCACAAGTTCACATTCAGTCACAAATAATAAAATAAAATAAAAATGTGGCTTAGTGCAGAATTCTAGCCTTAAGACTAACTAGTCAAGTAATAATGCAATGAACAACAGCAGCTTCACATAACATGAATAAACAAAGCATTATATTGCCATCTTACTGGGGTAACACATTTCAATAGTAATCAGCAGCGAACCACTTCAACACGTGTGTTTCGGTGTATTCATGGCATTCATTTTGTTATTCTACAGTATTGTTGTTTTATAGTTATTTGTTAATGTAACCCAATTTGTGTTCTTTCTAATTGAAAAGGCTATCGCATTGTGTTTGTTACTTTCATTGCAGTTGTATATGTCTTAAGTGTAATTTGGCTTGGCTTCCTATTTGTGGACATGCTTTTATTTTGAAGGAGAGGTAGCGCTGTTGACAGGAAGTTGTTGTTGCTTTGGAAACAACGTGACGGAGATTAACGGAGAAAAGTAATATCTACATATAAAGACGGAGAAAGTAAACGATAACGTTTAAGGTTAAGTGTTAGCACCCCCGAAGAGGCACAAGCTCTTACGTTGATATTGGAGATTTCAATAAATTCAATTTGAAAAAAAACGGGGGAAAAATTGAAAACACAAACAATCGTATTAGATTAGTTGTGTTGAACGTAGCTCTGTTCTTTCCACCACGGCGCGGAACCTCCTTCTTGCAAACATTGCATCTGCATTGCATTACACTGCTTTCGCTTTCAATTTTATAATACTTCCAAACTCCTGACATTTGCTCTGTCCCGACTCCCCAGCTGAACGTAGCCTCTCGTTAGCTTACTGCTACTATTAGACACTGCACCCACTCTGTTGCCAGATTTGAGAGAAATAAGCAACCAGGTCCAGGTCTATGAAAACAAGCCCAAAAGAAGCAGCACATACATGATGTTGTGTTATTTTAAACCAAAACTAAGGCCTCAGGATGACTTTAAGACGTGAACATGGTCATTTTTGTTTTGTAACATTAAATAAAAATTTTTTTTTAAGGATTCCCGATCCCGATCTTTTTCTCCCGATTCCGATCTTTTAAAAATCACGTGATCGGCTCCGATCCCCGATCACGTGATCGGATCGGGACATCTCTAACCGTGACCCATCTTTGGTGTTATGAAGTGACTGAGCTTGTGAACTGTCTACTGGAGGGCGGGGGGAGCCTCGCTGCGGGGCAACTGTGGACCTCTGTCGCTGCAACTTACATGATGCCGTTTAAAAAACATTAAGGGCGGTGCCGGCCGCCAGCAAACCGAGCCGGCCGTCAACGGCCCGCTGACGACCGGTCGTTCTGTGATTCTCCAGAACACGCAGATGGCCAGTCCGCTAATACCGCTATGTATTCTACCGGGTCACCGCAGCGCCACGGCGCAGACGGACCCGGTGGAATACAGGGTCTACCGCGTTTAGGAACTGTTAAGCAGAACCGTTAAGCAGAACCGAAATTGTGTATTTTGTATGGATACCCGGTACCCGGCATTTTCTTATCGGTTCTCATCCCAACTCTGCCTTCTTTTTTATTTCAACACACACTGGCTGCTTTCTATACACAATACACTTTGTTTTATTCAAATACCCAACGTGCAGGACTTCTAGTAGATTTCTGCAGTTCTCCCTTGAAAAAGAGATCATTGATCTCAATGGGATTTTACCTGGATAAATAAAGGTTTTGAATTTGAATTGAATTGATGACATTATTTCAGGCGACTGCTGACGGTAGTGATGATTGTGGAATACAGTATATGACCACTATTGAAATAACACGCTCCTAGAAGGTTTTTTTTTTCATGCTAAAGCTGGTGTGTGAGAGGGGCATTCTGCTGCCTGTTGATGGTTTTAGTCACACAGGTTATTTGTCAGTTCCTGTAGCTGGGTGTGCTCAGTGTGAGTGTTTTCACTGTGGCTGCTGTTTTTAACTTGAATATGTCATATGAGCTAACCAGAGCTAAAATATGTCGTGGCGGGTGGTTACAAAAAAAAGCAACAACAAGAGTTCTCCGTTAAGAAGTTATTGTACTGGTCTCTTATGATCATATCAGATGACTTCTATTGTTTTAATAAATTATGTGATGATCATGTATACAAGTGTAGTCTTATGCGGTCAGCCGCAACCCCTAGAAATAAACTTGGGTCCAAATAAAGAAACTAATATAAAAAGCACTATTAAAAAATATGACTTTATGTATAGTAAACTATAGCATAAGTAACCAAATCAAAGTTGCAGCTGTAGGAATGGGACATATTATACCTTGATAAATACAGTATTTTATATTCTAAATCATACAATACATACCTTCATATTAATACAACCGTTTGCTCTTATTTGTGAAATATGCAGCTGTTGTTAGTACACCTGTTCTTGTTTTTAGTTGGTCATATACTGCTAACTCTGCCCCTTTTTATATGAATGCTCTCATAGCCTTAGAAACCCTTGGTTGACTTATTGAGTTGATAACCACCATCATTCCAAATCACAGTTGTCAGGTTTAGTGAAGCACGGGCTCTGTTGAACTATCTTTGTGGTTCGCACTGTGGAGATATGTGTGATTCAAGTGGATCCTTACCTCTTTGAGGTCAGGTTAGAAACACTGTACTCAGTATCTAGACATATGTTTCAAAAAGTGAAGGCCTTGTCACAGAGCTACTGCAGTTGGAATTACTGTATAATCCATCTTGTGACTTCAAAAAACATGCTGAGGAAAGAATTTGTATCCACTTAATCATTTTCTTTCCTTTGTGTTATCAATTAATCTGCCTATTCATCCAAATCATCTGCATACTTAGTGTTACATTACAGGTTAAGGTGGAACTGGTCAAATGTTCTAATCCAATTAATTAAATTTTTTTTTTTTTAATTGATTAATTGAGTAGGGCTTTAAAGAGGACGTATTATGCTCATGAGCTAGAGATGTCCCGATCCGATCACGTGATCGGGGATCGGAGCCGATCACGTGATTTTCAAAAGATCGGAATCGGGAGAAAAAAATCGGGGATTGGGAATCTTTTTTTTTTTTTTTTATTTAAAAAAAAAAGTTTTATAAAATATTTTTATTTTATTTAATGTTACAAAACAAAAATGACCATGTTCACGTCTTAAAGTCATCCTGAGGCCTTAGTTTTGGTTTAAAAGTACACAACATCATGTATGTGTTGCTTCTTTTGGGCTTGTTTTCATAGACCTGGTTGCTTATTTCTCTCAAATCTGGCAATATAGTGGGCAGGGCGCAGTGTCTAATAGTGCTGTCATGGCTCTCAGCCACAACAAACGCGCAACAGAAACGAGGGCGTGAATAGAAGAAGAGAGTTTATTTGGCTGCTGCTGAAGGACACAAACAGGCGAAACAAGAGGTCAGCTGGTCGTGGCTGCCCTTCACGTTGCGTCCTCCTGCCAGAGAGAGAGAGAGAGAGGGAGCGAGATCCGGTCCAGTCCTTTGACAGGACATTAAAGGGCCACACACACACATACCCACCACCAGAGATAGTGAGGCAGGGGTCGTCACAGTAGCAGTAAGCTAACAAGAGGCTACGTTCAGCTGGTGACTCGGGAGTCGGGACAGAGAAAGGTCAGGAGTTTGGAAGTATTATAAAATTGAAAGCGAAGGCAGTGTAACAGCCAAATGCAATGTTTGCAAGGCGGAGGTTCCGCGTGGTGGAAAGAACAGAGCTACGTTCAACACGACCAATCTAATACGCCACCTGAGAAACAAACAGCAACAACAACACGGCGAGTACACAGCGGCCACTCAGGTAACGGCACTGAAACAACCGACACTTTCAGAGACTTTTAAGAGGAAAGAGAAACTGCCCCAGAATAGGGGTGCAACAACTAATCGACTTAATCGATTAAAATCGATTACCAAATTAGTTGCCAACTAATTCAGTCGTCGATTCGTTGGTGACGTCATCACGTGTGTTTTACGCCCCGTTAAGCTCTAACTTTATTGGTCTTTGTATCGGTACTGGAGACATTTAAAAAAGATATGTCATGTATTATTGCTACAAAGACATTATATCGCAGTCTTAGTGTCGCCAACTCGTTTCTAATATGCAAAAAGACAAACAAATGCGTCTATGATGTATTTTCGATCTTTCTCTCCCCCGCCTGCTTGCGAGGGGGCGGGGCAGTTTACACACGGGCAGCTGCAACATGCAGCAACACACACACGTGGGAGATGGCGGAGAGAACGCGCTCCGAGGTGGTTAAACTTTACCCGTCTCGATGTGGAGAATGCTCGTTATCAAAAGTGGAATAAGAGTTTAACATGTAAGGGCGGTAACACGAGCAATTTGTCTAAACATTTATCAAAAGTGCTCCACATCCAGACGGAGGAATGCACCGGGTTCGACTGTCTTTCTAGTAGCTCTGTAGCCCCGTCCACGAGTAACGTTTCCACGTCAGGTGTTATGTATGCTAGCAGCAACACACGGAGCTAACTACATTATACAAACATAATGATTAGAGGTAACAGAGTTATTTGCGGACTTTTTGTGACAGAGCCTTCAGTGTGGCATCCCCCACCCTCTGGAACTCTCTCCCCCCCGAAATCCGCAGCGCCCCAACCCTGGACATTTTCAAAAAAGCCCTCAAAACGCACCTTTTTACCAAGGCTTTCCCCACTGTATAGTTAGTTTAATAGGTTTATTTGTCCGCTACTTCAGGCCTTTAGGATGCTGAAAAAGTTGTATAATTTTGCACGGACGCCAGGACCGGTGAAAAATGTGATATTCTGGAGTCAATGAGTTCAAATTGTCCAACCTGCTCGCTAGCGCCACCTATTTCTATTCCATTTTGGAAAAATTCACAAAGTCCCACCGTAACTCCGAATGACCTGACATTTTGCAAACATATCCGGGTGGACCTGCTCTACAAATAATCCAAATGGAATCTTTAGCTCCGCCTACTTTATTTTTTTTTAAATTAGCATAATTTTCAAAACACTTAAATATTCACTTAAATTTCAATTTTTTGTTTATCAACACCAAACTTCGTATACAGTATTGCCGGAGGGTCATACACATTACCCTAGGAGATGAGCATGTTCAAACGATAATTATTTCCGCCATGAATTAAAACGTTCTCGCAAAAAGGCGGGGCTTAGAAAGAAATGATCATAATTCATTAACAATGTATCCAAACATCACAGATTTTGGTGGACACGTTGAGTCTGTCTTGGGGAATAGGCACACCAAAGTATTTTCATGTTGGACTATAGGGGGCGCCAAAAACACCGCCAATTTATAACTCAAGAGCGGATGGACTATTCTTTTTGTTTTTTGTTTACACATACTCTCGGGGCGACTACGAACTTAGATTCAAAGTGTCGCAACAAATTTAGAATGTGGGCGTGGCCTATACATTATTTTTAAATTGCGATAGCATAAAATGAGCTTCGGACGCAAAACTTGGGACACACGTCAGAGCCCAGGACCTTTTCGAAAATGTAAAAAAAAAACGTACATTTTCAGAAAGACTGCTCACTAGCGCCCCCTATTGTGTGGTAGTCACATATAGTTTCTCAAAACTTCACGAATTTTGGCACAGACATTTCTCATGGAATTGCGGATATATTTGTACATACATTCCATTAGCCCCGCCCCACAAAAAGTCGGCCATTTTGAAATATGTGCGTTTTTCAGCCATTTTACTCACGTTCTTGCGAACTCCTCCTAGGGGAATGATCGGAAAAATTCCAATGCAGGACAGGTTTAGCCCCTATCCCATATGATACTTAATTGAGGAGCACATTTTTGAAAAATTACTCGTGGAGGTCGTAAGCTAACAGCGAATACACCATTGTTGACGATTTACATGTCGCAAATTACTCTAAACTACTCGGATATAGTTATTCCGATATTCACGAAACTCTGTATACATATTGCTATTATGATTGCACACATATTTCAAGTTGCCTTCCATTAGCCCCGCCCCCCAGAAAGTCGGCCATTTTGAAAAATGTGCGTTTTTCTGCCATTTTACGCACGTTCTTGCAAACTCCTCCTAGGGGAATGATCGGAAAAATTCCAATGCAGGACAGGTTCAGCCCCTATCCCATATGATACTTAATTGAGGAGCACATTTTTGAAAAATTACTCGTGGAGGTCGTAAGCTAACAGCGAATACACCATTTTTGACGATTTACATGTCACAAATTCATCCAAACTACTACATTTCCATTTTTGGAAACCTTTACAAAGTGGCACCGTAACTCCGAACGACCTGACATTTTGCCCACTTATTCGGTTGGACCTACTCTACATATTATGTCCTGGAACCCCAAAGCTCCAACCTCTTCATTTTTTTAAAATTACCATAATGTTAAAAACAGTGAAATATTCACTTAAATTTCCATGTTTTCTTTTTCAACGCCAAACTTAGTATACAGCATCAGTGGAGGGTCAGACACATTACTGTAGACAATGAGCATGTTCAGTCGATAAATATGCCCGTCATTAATCTAAATGCTCATCACTGCTGTCACTTCAGCCTTACATACTTTTACTTATAATTAAAAAATTGCATCTGTGTGCCATGTAGTACTTGTCATTTTGCATAATACTGTATATACTTATTACATTGCTGTTAACATTGTCTTTTTTTAAATACTGTCTACACTTAATCTACAACTTCTCTCATATCATTGAATCTACATTATGGTTGTTTATATGTATCTGTTATCTTGGACTTCTTTGCGTCTTAGGTTTACATTTAAATGTTTGCTGTGACGGACTGCGGAGCTGAGCAAAACACACACTAACAGTTAGACCAAACACACTTAGTTATTCCATCTACCTCTGGAGCTAGCTAAACTAGTTATAAATATGTTTATTCTTCACTGTTGGCATATCGCTAACTGGTTGATGCAGGAAAAATGGTACCGACAGAACTGGCGCACATGCCTAAGATTTCCTGGTCAGAAACAAAGGAACGCAAAGTCAGGTTAACAATTTAGAGGGATGACAAACGGCTCATTTCGGAGGACTGAGGGGGGGGGACCAGCAACCCTCCCCGACAGGCGCACGGACGCGAGGGCCCGCTCATCACTGCGCGCACAAGTGCGACCGCAGTTTTAATTATTATTATTTAGTTTGTTAAAGTTTCAGCTATTCTGTTTACAGTTCTGTCAGATTATTTAATACGATTTGTTAAAACACTGTTGTTTCTTTTGATGTGAAATATTATTTATTTAATTTGAATAAAAAGCAATGTTAGTTTTGTTCACAATTTAATTTATTTCAATAATATATGTATTTTGGAATCAAGTATTCATCTTTATTGTCTTCATGTTTCCACATGCCTAAAACAACCTCAAGCTAAATCTAAAAGTTGATGGCTAAATAAGAGCGTTTGAGAAATTGTGCAAGGCATACAGTAATAGTCCGAATAGTCGATTAATCATTTCATTAATCGATAGATTAATCGATTATCAAATTAGTCGTTTGTTGC